>NC_056740.1:195185107-195397607 GCF_019279795.1 Protopterus annectens
CTTTCACGATTTTGAATTTCGAGGTTTTAAATATCCGTTATTGTGTGGTTTCGGGCATGTGGTCTCGGTGTTTTAAGCGTCAGGATTTTGGGTGTTCGGTATTTAGTAGTGATCCCATACATATGTGTATACATATATATATATATATATATATATATATAATATATATTACACATATACATATATATTTTATATATGTGTGTGTGTGTCTGTGTGTGTATACATATATATATATATATATGTGTGTATGTATATATATATATATATATATATATATATATATATGTGTGCGTGTGTGTATGTATATATATGTATATGTATATATATATATGACATTTGTAACCAGGTTAGTCCAACTGAGCCAGAAGCCCATTTTCATTGGAGACCGCAGGAGAAAAGCTGCAGTATAATAGAATCAAATTATAAATGTACATTTGAAATTCACTACATTAAGAAAAAAATAAAACGATTGGTAAACATTAAGCAGAACAACATAAAAGTGAGAAATTATGAACAGAGTAGGCAGTAAACAAAAATGAAAATTAAGAGAACAATTAGGTGCAAATATAGTTACAGATCAACTATCGAAATATACATATTTACATAGGTTGTAGCTGCAAATGGAAACATTTGGTGTTGACATGATTGATATGACTTCTAATTTTAAGAAAGAGTCATGATAGTTATAGCCATTAAAAAAAATAAATAAATAAATAAAAAGGAAGAGATTGAATAAAGGGGTAGAGAAGAAGGGGGGAGATTTAAGTAGGATCCTGGCAGGGGCAGGACCATATGTTTAATAGGGAGTGTTTTAGCTCTTTTTTTAAAACGATTTATGTGTGGGATGTTTTCTGCATTGGATGGGAATTTTTTCCAGGCCTGGGACACTGAGTATTTGTGTAGGAGTTTGCCAGCATTTTTATTGGGTTTGTAAATAGGAGATGTTGGTCATAGCTAAGGAATAAATGATTGGGGGTGTAGTAGGATACTAGGCAGGAGAGGGAGGGGCGGGCAGAAGGTTTGAAGAAGATATAGTGAGTGATTTGTAGTTTCAATAATAGAAGTTGTTGGAGGAATTCTAGCCATTGAAGTTTCTTTAGTGGAAGGCAGTGGTAAGAGTTGTAAGGTTGGTTTATTGCAAATCTAGCAATTTTATTATAAGTCTATTCAAGCTTGTGATTAATCTGGATTGTAAGTTTGTAACGAGCGGCATAGAGTAGGCAAGGTAAGAAGAATGCCTGAACTAGAGAGAGTTTTAAGTTTGATGTTAGGAATGTTTTGTTCCTGTAAAGTAGTCCCAATTTTTGCTGCGTTTTTTTGATACAATTTTGAATATGCAGGTCAGATTTTAATTGATAGTCAGTTGTGGTACCCAGTTGTATAGTATGAGGTTCTACTTTGATGATAGTGCTGTTTAGTGATGAGATGGTAAAAGTGGATTTGAGATGGGAGAGTGATCTTGAAAGGAAGAGAATGAGGTCTTTTTTGGATTTAAGATAAGCTGGTTTTCTCCAAGCCATCTTTCAATGGAAAGGAATGTGTTTTGGGTAGGTGTGTTAAGATGAGAGATGTCAGGGAAGGCAATAAGTGTAGAGATATCTGCATATTGTACGAGAGAGGAGTGGACACAGTATGTGTGGAGGTTGTTAGTAAAGATACTGAATAGAAGGAGTTCCAGTATAGAGTCCTGAGGGACTCCTGTTTCGATAGGTAGGAAAGGGAGCAGGAAGTGTGCTAACATATGGTAGCTTATTGGTAAGGTAGCTGGAGAACCAATGAAGAGTGGAAGATGAGAGGTTGAGATCAGCTAGTTTTGTTAGCAGCTTAGAGAGAGATACCATAATCAAAGGCTTTAGAGAGGTCTTGGAAGAGATAGGATACTAGTTGGTTGTTCTCTCAGCTCCGCTACAGTTTGAGTAAAATAATGGCAGTAGCTTTACTGTGATTTGGCCAAAACCCATGTTGGGTAGTAGTCAAGAGGGTTTTCATGGATTAGTAGCTTGAGAAGCTGTGTGTATACATTTTTCGAGACTTTTTGAAAGTGGAGAATGGATGGCTATGGGTCTAAAATTGGAAGGGTCAGTGGAGTTTTCTCCTTTATGTAGAGGTAGTGTATAAATGATTTCCAGATGTCAGGAACTATGGCTTCTTGAATTGATCTATTTAGTAGTATAGAAATAGGGTAGGCTATAGAATCTGCAGTAAGCTTAAGAAAGAGGGGAGGTAGGTTATCACTAGAGGGAGAACATGGTTTAAGTTTGTGCAGGAGTGATTTGATGTAGGTGGTGGGGACTGGTTTTAGTGAAAAAGAGGTTTTGTTAGTATGATTAGGAGGAGGAGAAGTGGTAGGGGGTTGGTGTTATGGTCTATGTCAGTTAGTTTGCGGATAGTGTCAATGAAATAACTTTTGAGCAGGGTCGTAGTTTCATGGAGAGTGTTATTTGGGTAGGGGTTGGGGCTTCTTGAGTTTCCTGGATGAAGAATTTTATTGATATCACCCGAATTTTTTTAGGATTAGAGGAGTGGTTGGTTTGTGTCTTACTGTATATTTTTTTTCTTGTCTTTAATTTGTTTTTTTTGGTAAGGGTTGAGTTCTTTGTAGTTTTGGAAGCATGAAGGGGATTTCGTTTTTAAGCCAGTTTTTCCAAACACTGTCTCTTTTTATGATTAAGGGAGTGAGTGTCTTTTGAAAGCTAAGGGGCATACTTAGCTTTTATTCTAATTTTTCTTAAGGGTGCTAGTGTGTTCATGATTTCAAGGAAAATATGGTGGAATTTTTGTAAGGCTTCATTGAGGGGAAGGTGACAGAGACAGAACCAGTTAATGGATGAAAGTCTAGTGTTAAATGTTTCAGCATTAAAGGAGGGAAGATTTTGGCAGTCTCTGTATAGGTGGGACCTAGATGGTTGGCGAAAGTGTCTTTGGATGTGGATGGGAAGATCGGGTAGTATACATTGCTTATGGTAGAGGTTTGGATCATTTGTAAGGATTCCGTGTAGGACTTTGCTGGTATTTGTGTTTTTATTTATGCATGTAGGGGATAAGATAAGTTGATTGAAACCTTGGAGGTTTATACTGAGATTTGGGGAGTCAATCATTGGTTTTGATCTCCAAGGATGACCGTTTCATAAGGTATATTGTTTGAGATCCATGACAGTATGTGTTCGAGGATGGGGATGTTATCTGGTGGGACATAAATGGAAGATATAGCAAACAATTTGTGGGTGTTTAAGTGACAGTTGCGTATTAATAGTTTAGCTGAGTGGAAGTTAGGTAGAGGAGTAGGAAAGGGGAGAGATTACGTTGCTCAGAGTAAAGAATAGTGAAGCTGTCCCCTTTTTTTGGAATTCTGTTTGTCCGATAGGTAGGATTTCATTGTTTGAATTGTGGGGTTTTAGCCATTTTTCAGATAAGGTCAGGATATTTGAAGTGTTATGGGCTATCCATTAGTGGAGTTTGGTGGTTTTATTGGGTAGACTTTGTATATTCATTAAGTAGAAGTTTAAGTATTTGGAGGTAGAGTAGGTAAGGGGGCAAGGTTGGGTTATGGTAGGAGGCGGAGTTGTAGGTTGGGGTGGAATGAGGATGAGGCTGAGTGAAGAGGTGGAGGGACTAGGATTAGGTGAATGTCTACAACTAGGAGAAGAGTTCTTGTGAATAGTGCAGGTTGTGGATAGTGGGGGGTGGTAGGTGTAGTGTTTTAGTTTAAGTTTGGGGGAGGGGGAGATGTAAGGTAGTAGTTTAATTTTGATAAGGTGTATGTGGGAGAAGTTATAAAGAGATGTGGAGATTGTGTAAGAATGGGTAGTGTTATTGTTGGTAAGGGTCAGAGTAAGTGTAGGAGATGGTTTAAAGTAAGAGCATTTACTCTGGTAAGAATTTAAGAATGTGAGTAGTACAATCAGTGGTATAGTTAGGTAGGTCACTTTTAAGCAAATTAGACTAAAGAAGGACTAATGGAGAAGGAAAGGGGTTTTCAGGGGAGACGTATCTAGTTTAGGTTACACAGTTTATAGAAAAAGGGCCGGGGTCTATTGGGAGAAGCAGTCAAGTTATAATGTGTATAGGTCAATACAGACACACACACACACACACACACACACACACACACTTGAGCTCATACTATGCAGCTATTAATGGATACCTCCAAACAAGCAGTATTCATTGGCGATGTCAGTTATTTATGCACTTTCTTGAAAAACAGTACACAATAACAGGCATCATATATACACACACACACTATATATATATATATATATATATATATATATATATATATATATATATATATATATATGGTTCCCCTTCACATGGTCGACATTTTCAGACTGTCAAAGACCATATGATTGACATTCGAAATGTCGACCATGTGGAACCGGCATCTCCAAACAGTGCTGAATGGAAAGATTTCCATCTTCCTCATTGTAGTGCAATCTCGGAGTTGGCATATTTAAGTTCCGGGGGGTGTAGGGGTGTAGCCCCCCTGCTTGCAGCATGAAGGTAAGATTTTGTTGTGTTTTATTTATGTATTTTTGTGTGGTCGACGTTTCAAATGTTGATCATATGGTCTCGGCTATCAAGTAGACCCATATATATATATATATATATATATATATATATATATATATATATATATATATATATATACATAAAGACAGCAGTGCTATAGATGAGATGCAGCAGAGCACAAGGCGTCCACTATGAGTTTTCAAGCTACAAGGGGAGACCAACTCATCAAGCACAAGTGTTCATGATATCATTGTGTTTTTCTCCCCTGTATCTTCACATGTGCAGAGAAGCTGTCCACACCCCAAACTTTTATGTACCACCTTCATAGTCGCACAAACATGAGAAAGGTTGGCCCAAACATAGAAGCCACACCAGCAGTAATTTCTTATGGAGAACAGCAGTTCATCTTCACTGAGTTGTGCTCATCATGTTGGTTCCTCATCCAGTTTGTACTTGACAAGCAGTAGGCAAGTCAAGAACAAGCATTCACAGGTTGGGCAAAAAAATAATGAAGGAAGATTCTTCTGTGGATGGTGATGATGAAGCTATGAACTCCTAAGAAAATCTGTTGACATAGTCGAAATTTATAAATCAGTTAACCAATGAAAAGCCGAAGAAGGTGTTAACGTATATGGTACCCTCAAATGTAAATATTTTTCAATTAAAAATTGAAGCACAAAAATTCATATATAAAGTGAGAAGCTGTGCTTTTCTGTAATAGATTCATTTATGAAAATATAATTTTCAGTTGAGACTACAGAACATGATTTGAAAGTAAGTATCCGTTTTTGGATTTTTCACTTGGGGAAGTGCAAATGATTTAGAGGGTGAAACTATTGGATGCTACAGGTCTTATTGTTGAGGAAAACATTTAAGTCACATATTTTAAAGGACACAGGGCTTTTACCAAACCAGTAATTGAAAGGAACAGTACATCTCTTCTGGTGTTGTATATGTCTTGTCAGCATTGATTTCGAGAGCTCTTTTGTATTTATGACAAGTAATACAAATGACATTAATCTACACAACATGATGGCATTTTTCAAAAAACTTATGATGTCATTTTTTTGTAAATGTATCCTATGTACTAGAAGTGTGCAAACGGTTTTGATGATGTAAAGGACTTGGATTTCATTTTGTTAGAGTATGACATTTTTTTCAGTCCATGTAAAACGTCACACTCCATATGCTATCAGAAGATGGCTTAGTGATAATTCCCATAATGTTATTAAATAGATGTCTAAGAGAAAAAAAGGTCTGTGTACATGTTCAAGAGTATTACGATCATACTGCCCAAATAATAGGCACTTTAATGGTAATTATAAATCTGATGTTAATCTTCTTTCTATTCATCACTGATGGGTTCCGTTCTGAGCCCACTGAACTGAGTCAGCCTTTTTACCACGCTCGTTCCAGCCAAAAAAACTGTCGAGCTAAGTTTCTAACCAGAATGGCTGTCTCCCTGTTACCTCAGATCTGCTTTGTCGCGTAGCTGTAAAGCCGCATTTCAGCCGAGTTCTCAGCTAAGTGGAACTTTATTTGATGTTTGTGTGGAAAATTTTTGATATAGTAATTTTTTTATTGAATGAATAGTATATGTTCTTCGTGTTTCACCATTGCAGTCATCACGTTTGGGTTATCCCTGCCAGGGTAGCCCTCGGCCGGCCCAAATACCAAAGGCTTAGTATTTCTGCATCGGTTGCTGTCGCTTCAGGAATGACATCAGGTCATCAGTAGTATAAAGTAAGGCAGCCGATGCCATTGCATCAGTATTTCTTGCCATGGAGCCCTTAGCAGAAGAAGTTTGCACGAGTGCTGGTTGGCCGCTACCTGAGTTTCATCTACCAAATTGAAGCTGAAGTCTTCTAAATCTAAGTACCCCATTGGGGATCCTTTTTTCTTGCACTAATTGATGCCAGAAAAAGTTGAAAATTGTCTCGCCTGTGGAAAACAAATACCACACCGAGACTTTCATTCTTACTGCGTCACTTATGTAGGCCCAGACCACGATGTCCCCTGCTGTCACTTCTGTGCTTTGTTCAATACCAGAACTGTACGTCATCTGGCCCTTATTGTAGCTAGATATTTTTGCTTACAGTTCTCAAACTCCCATATGACTTCAGTAAGCTATCCTACAGCAGATCTTCCGAAGAAATGTAAAGATAAAGATGGAGACAGACCGCACAGGTCCAAACCTACCAACGATGCTCCTGTTAAGCTAGTCGTCAGTTCTCCGGTCCTCAGTGAGGTGCTTTTGCAGCTCCTGATGCCCGCTTCTGTGGATTCGCAGGCCGCTACAGAGACCCTTTTGGAGTCTGGTATGCCGCAAAACTTTTCTTCGACTAAGGAGCCTGCGGTCATCTCTACCTTGGATGTGTCCAGAGCCGTTGAACAGGTACTGGCTTCTGAGGAAGTCCTTCTCGCTACCGATTCTCTACACAAACCGACGTCTTCTTTCGTGACTACCGTTCTTTCGAAAATCACCAAGTTTCTTAAGCCCAGGGTATGACCCACACCCAAGAAACCAATGACCCAATCTCAGGCACCTGCTTCCTTGCCTCAGTCTCAAATGCTTAAAATGATGGAAGACCTCATCATGCTGATCAGGGGAAGCCAAGCTACCCCTTCCAAAAGGAAAAGAGATCTGTCCCCTGTAGTTTTGTTTGAACAGGAGTCCGATGACTGATGCATCTGAATATGAAGACATGCAACCCTTCTCTGCTTATGAGGATTCTGATGTAAAGGATTCCATTCCTTCAGCCTCTCCCCCAGAGGATTTGTCCTTTGGGGAGACCCTTCATACCTTAAGGGAGCATTTCCAGTGGGAAAGTCAGGACTACCCTCAGTCTAAAAAGAGACTCAGGGAATTCTTAGATCTTCCAAGCACAGACCCTTGGCCATCCCCCCAGTCCTGGATGTTGTGGAGGATGTTTTCCTGGAATCCAGTTTGACTCCTGACACCCTCCCTCCTGCACCCAGAAAACCAGACTGGTTCCACAGAGTCCCTGACTCACATACATTTCTTTTTAAAAATCCTACTGCTGACCCTGAGGTAATTTCTCAAGGGCCTAAAGGAATTAAAGCAACCTCTGCTAAGAACCCCACCCCCTCAGATAGGGATTCCCAAGCACTAGACAGATGGGGTAAAAAAGTATACACCTCAGCTATTCTTGCTGTCAGAGCACTAAATCGTCAGTTCCATATGCTAAAATTTCAGCAACATACCCTGGAGCTCCTCAAACAAAAAATGTCTTCCATTCCTACTTGTGCAGAGTCTAAAGAGTTACAAGAGTTAATGCATTCTGCAAGTCAAGTAACTAAACGCACCTTGCACTGTGGCTTTGATGCCGTAGAAGCTTCTTGCAGGGTAGCAGTCACTGGATCTGTCCTTAGAAGGCATGCATGGCTTAAGGAACAACCCTTACCAGACCATGTTAAATCTAAATTGTTGCATACCCCCATGCACAAAGACGACTTATATGGCACTAAGGCAGAAGAGGTCTTAAAAAAGATGGAAGAAAAAGCAAAATCTATGCAGACAGTTAAGGATTTCTTACAGGTCCAGCCACCCAGGTTCAGCAGGCATTGTTCCTCCAAGCATTGGTCCTTTCCTGCTCCCACCAGGCCAGTTCAGCCCAGACTCTGGGGAACCAGACCCCCCCCCCCCCCCAGATAGCAGCCACAGGGAATGCAGAGATCTAAACAGTGGACTACCTCCACTACAAAACCTGGGATTTTTAAGCCAACCCCTTGTGGTAAGAGCTGACAATGACTCTCCTGTCTCACCCCCTCCCTCTGCCCACCTTCACTTACCACTAGGAGGAACACACTCCTTTTATGCAAGCACCTGGGCCACCATTACCAATGACCGCTGGGTTCTCAGTATAGTGTCCCAGGTTTACAAATTTTCATTCCACACCCTTCCAACTCCAAAAGGGTTCCCAGATCTACCTCCAAACCAATGGGCAGAGGCACAAAAGCTAGTCCTCTATGAGGGCAGTAGAACATATCCCTGCAGAACAGAAAGGCCAAAGTTTCTACTCCAGACATGTTCTGGTACCCAGAAAGGATGGCACCTTGTGCCCTATCCTCAATCTATCCATTCTAAACACCTTCCTGGTGATCCCAAAATTCAAAATGCTCATCCTCCAGCAGCTGCAACCCATGCTCTCCAAGGATGCTTGGCTAGCCACCCTAGACCTAAGAGACCTACCTCCTCATTCCTAACAGGGAATCATGCAGGAAATATCTCCGTTTCAGGGCAGGATCTGAGGAACTTCAGTTATCTGTGCTTCCCTTTGGCTTATCTACTGCTCCCAGAGTTTTCACAAAATGTCTGGCTCCGGCCATTGCCTTTTGCAGACAAAGGAATATCCATATTTACCCATACTTAGATGACTGCCTAATTCAGGCAGACAGCCAGGAAAAGCTGCTCAAGCACCTGGCCTTTGTAAAGTCCCTACTAACCTCCCTAGGGTACACAATCAACAACAAGAAATCCAAACAGGTACCCACCCAAAGGATTATATTCCTGGAAGCAAGCCTGGACACAGCATCCTTACACCAGAAAAGCAAACTTTCCTGACAGCCTACTTCTCTCAACTAGCCACCAGACCCCAGCTATCTGCAAGGAAAATCCTGCAAGCTCTGGGGTTAATGGCATCTTGCATTCTACTCATTCCATATGCCAGACTCCATGTGAGGAAACTTCAGTGGTACCTTAAAAGTTTAGTGTCAACACTCTCAAGACCTGGAGACTCTTGTACTTATAATACCTTGCCTCAGAAAAAAAATTCTTTGATGGGGCAACAGCATGCTCCCACAACAAGGGACTACATTTCTCACCCCTCCCTGCCACCCAGAAACTCACCACAGACACACCAGACTATGCCTGGGGTGCACACCTGGATGACAGGTGCATACAGGGCCAATGTAGCCCACAGCAAATCCATCTGCACATCAACCAAAAAGAGATGATAGCTGTCCAGCACGCCTTGATAGCTTTCAAGCCCCTTCTCTCCCCAGGGGCTCTCCTGATCAAAACAGACAACACCACTGTGATGTGGTATATTAACAAGCAGGGAGGGACTCACTCCTACCCTCTATGCAAGATGGCCATGACCCTTTGGCACACAGCCTCTGCCATGCAACTCCACCTGTTAGCACAATTTCTGCCAGGTTCTCTCAACTCTCTGGCAGTCCACTTAAGCAGATATCTTCTGGACCCACATTAGTGGCAGCTCAACAGAAGAACCTTCACCCTAATAACTCAGAAATGGGGTACACTGAAGGTCGACCTCTTTGCCTCTCACACCAACCATCAGCTCAGCAAGTTCTGCACCAGGGAGCATCACTACATGGCTTGGAAAGTGGATGCCCTGTCCTTCCCCTGGGTCAATCAGTCGGTTTTTGCCTTTCCTCCACTACCTCTCATCCCCAGGGTACTGCTCAAAATACAGGAGGAAAAACCAAGGGCAATTCTTATAGCTTCAGACTGGCCTCGCCAGCACTGGTCCCCCTTGCTGTGCAGCCTGTCCCCACTGCCTTCATGGCATCTTCCTCCGATTCTAAACCTCCTGACCCAGAGGGAGGGGGAATTCATGCACCCCCCAATTGCAGGCACTCAATTTGGCATCTTGGCTTATTCCCTAACCCTCGATCAATCTGCCAACATCAGTAAGCAGGTTCTAGATGTTATACGTGAGACTACATGCCGTAGCAC
Organism: Protopterus annectens; assembly: GCF_019279795.1. NCBI lineage: Eukaryota > Metazoa > Chordata > Ceratodontiformes > Protopteridae > Protopterus > Protopterus annectens. Next base: position 195,195,339 of record NC_056740.1, read on the forward strand.
TAGAAAGTCTTATCCTGACAAATGGAAAAGGTTCTGCACCTGGATTCAGGCTAAGGGAGCCAATACGGCACAGCCTTCCCGTCCTCTCATCCTGGATTACGTAGCTGACCCTACTACACAGTGGCCTGTCTTTTTCCTCTATTAAAATTCATGCCTCTGCTATCTCTGCTCATTTTCCCACTGAGCATCCCCTTTTCTCACACCCTTTGATCAAACAGTTCCTAAGAGGGGCTAGCAACTTGAGGCCACCCAAAAGAGCACCAACCCCAGCTTGGGACCTTAACTTTGTGTTGGAAAAGCTCACCCTGAGCCCCTTTGAGCCAGTCCTCTTCAGCAGAGCTAAAATTTCTCTCCTGGAAGACTGCTTTCCTTCTGGCCATCACCTCAGCCAGAAGGGTCTCTCAGCTGCAAGCACTCATGGTCGTGGAACCCTTCATCATCTTCCATGCTGACAGGGTATCCCTCAGGGCTAACCCATCCTTCATGCCCAAGGTGGTGTCCAGTGTGGCTCTCAACCAATCCATTCATTTGCCCACCTTCTTTCCTAACCCACAGAACAAGGGGAAAAGGATCCTGCACACTCTAGATATGCACAGACAGCTTAGATTCTATCTAGACAGGACTAAATCCTTCAGAAAATCTGATCAATTGCTGGTTAGCTTTGCTGCAGGGGCAGAGGGCAAAGTCATCTCTAAACAAACCATTTCCATATGGGTAGCACACTGCATCCATTTCTGCTATAAACAACACGGAAAGTCTCCCCCAAGGGGGTCAGGACTCACTCCACCAGAGCAGCTTCCACCTCTGCAGCTTTCCTCAGAGGAGTGCCCACCAGGTACATCCTGGAGGTGGCCACCTGGACATCTGTTCACACCACACCTTTACCAAACATTACCACCTGCCTATCTTCTCCAAATGCAGGGCAGGATTTGCCTCTGCAGTCTTGCAGGGCATCCTAGCCAGCCCCTAGGTTCCTTGACTGCCTCCACCCATTTCCTCAGCTTTGGTAATTAACCCAAATGTGATGACTGCAACAGTGAAACACAAAGAACATAGTATAGTTGTGTACACTTACCATAAATGTAGATGTTCGAGTGTAATCACTGTTTCCCTCCCTCCATCCCCCTCTTCTTTCTTCTCTTTCCTAACAAGGGACATATTGGTATTTACTTTCTAGTGGTGGGGTTCTTCCACCAGAACCTGGCTCCCACTTGGGGGCTCCTGACAGGTTAGGGCAAGAAAAACTGATGTAATGTTGTCGGCTGCCTTACTTTATACTACTGATGACCTGACATCAGTCCTGAAGCAACAGCAACTGACGCAGAAATACTAAGCCTCTGGTATTCAAGCCGGCTGAGGGCTACCCTGGCAGTGATAATTTCTCCCTTTCTCTTGTGGTATTCCTTCAATACCATAGCTGGTATTTTCTTTCCTGTGTAACCGGATAGCTTTGATTTTTAGTAAGGTGTTTCTGTTTTCTCTTTTACATATCACTGTATTGGTACAATTCTGACTTCTTTGAATGGTGTTTGACTTTTGTTCTAACTAGATTATACTGTTGGCCTGTGGTGTCTCTCTGTCATGATGTCGAATAATAAGGGTACTTTAGGTTTTAAGCATTGTGCTTCATGTAATGGCAAGTGACCTAATAGTGATTCTCATGATTGTATATACTGTTTGGGAGTGCCCCACCTTTCGGTGCAGCCTCCGTGTGACATTTGTCAGTTTCATTCAATGCACTCTTAATGAGCGCAAAAATAAACTGATACTGAAAGGGTTACTCAAGTCTCCCTTTTCTGAGGCCATTTCTGCGATTGGAGGTCTGAACCCCACCTACTAAAGACAAAAAGAGGTCCCACTCTGTTCCCTCCTCACCATCAGGTGATCAGGGCAAACCTGTGAAGTCAAAGGTCCCAAAGTTGTCCTCTGAGCATAAATCTGCCTCGACGGCTCCATCTTCCTTGGCTCCAAGCATCTAGAAACCTTCGATACTGGTGCCAGTTTCGGCACCGGTCCTACCTACGGCACCAGTTATAGACCTCACTACGCCTATTTTGAGTTTGGCACCTGTGGCCACTTCAGGTCAGGGCACAACTTTGACTCCTTCATTAGTTACGATTTTGGAATCAACCGTTTCGGCTCTGAGTGCCACTTCAGCACCGAGCGTTGTACCGACTACACTGGATTTGACCATTTACTCCTGGTCTCGAAACTAGAGACCAGTGCTGGCAGACCTTACACCATGGACCCGATACTCCCCTTCTGTAGATCCGTTCATTGAATGTCCTGACTCTCCATCCAGTGTATCCACTAGATACACCAGGAGCATGTCAGAACATGACGAGGTGCATCTTGTGGACCAGCTGTTAGCCAGGGGGACGCCCACACTTTCTAAGACCCATCCACCTACAGGACTTGGGTTGGTTTATTCACGGACTCCATCTTACATTCCTCCTTCAACCATCTCGGTTCCAAAGCCTTCTGTTCTGACATCCTTCTTGAAACCCATCACCTCTGTGCCTACAGTGCACCTCACTCTGGATCTGAGTTTGTCCCTTTGGTCTTCAGTTCCAGCAGAACCGGTCCTTCCTCAATCTGGGGATTGGGGGATGGGCGCTTTGGCCCAGGGCACAGAGACTTCTTTCTCCTCTGTTCCATCATCGGTGCCGATAGCCACGTCCGGACTGATCCTGCTTGAGGCTGAATCCATGGGGTGGGTTCATCGGAAGGGGTGTGACCCCAGTCCCAAGGCTGTCTTTCTGTGTTCTGGGCTCCCATCCCTCTTCGGGCAGGCCTGCCTTCTGTGCGATGGAGAGGTTTATCGCTTCTGGAAGCACTCCTTTGATGTCGGAACCCCAGTTTTTGCACCCTAAGCTACAGCTCACCCCCCCCAAGACACCAGACAGAGAAGCCGTAGGACACCCCTGTTCAGGGTACCAGCTCTTCCAAGTCCTCCTTAGAGACCCCCATTGAGGAGTCCCCTCGAAAGAGGACATGCAAGCGGAAGCACATGGACTCACCCGAGGAGTCCTTAACTAAAGACACGCATTGTGATGATGGTGAAGGGTCCCCTTGGTCACCTCCTGATGAAAAAGCAGAGAGGTGACTGGAAGCCCTCCAACCCTTCGTCTGAGGAGTCCATGTTCCTGCAGGCTTTCCGCGCCCAGTCTTCTACCTCTTGGGTGACCCCACCTGCTGATGAGTTTGTCGTGCAGTGAGCTTGGAAGAACCCTGATTCCACTGAAGCAATCCCTCGGTGACCAGATAAAATTCTTTCCCCTCCTGAGGAGAATCCTCATTAGTCCAAAGGGTTACCAGTTGATGCTATGGTGGTGGTGGCCATGAAAAAGGACTTGGCTGAGGAAAGTCCCGCTACCCACCTACCCAGCAGGGAGTCCTGGGTGGTGGACAGACTTTTTTCTGAGTTTTTGCATCAGGACCTTTGCAATACAGTCCCTGAACTATTTGGCACATTTTATGAGGCTCCAGAGGGACTTGATCTCCGAACTGTCTGGGACGCTCACAGGACAGTTGTCTGACGAGGTCAGGGACAAGGTGGCCTAGCAGCTCGCAACCCTGGAATTGATATCCAACTTGTCCATGAGGTTGCTGTCACATGCGACCGAAGGGGCATCTAGAGTAGTGGGTTCGGGCATTGTCATGAGGCATCATGCCTGGATGCGCATTTGTAACCTCACGGACCCTTTCAAGTCTTCCTTTTTGAATGCTCTCATTGAAGCTTCATCCCTTTTTGGCTCCAAAGTGAAAGACATGCTAGCCAGGTGCGAGCAAGACAGAAAGACCCTCTCTGCCATAGGCCTACAGTTTTACAATCCTCAACGTACCTTCTCCAGGAATCAGAGAAGTGAGAAAATGTGGCACAAAAAAATCTCTGGGTCCTTTCCATGTCACACATGGTGATGATACCACCAGGAGCAGAGAGTGTAACAATTCCAGAAGACACCCCTATAGAGGCAGAGGGGATGCTCATAACCAAGGCTCCAGGGATTTATTTTCTGGACAGCCTTACCAGCGCTCCTGAGGAGCAGCCCGATTGCTTACCTCTGGAAACATTCGGGGGTTATTTCTGTCTGCACCAAGCTGCCTAGCAATCTATTACCACCGATCTTTGGGTGCAGAGTATCATCACCAGAGGTTACACCCTTCCCCTTTCTTGGCAACCAAGCCTTCCAAGAAAACTTCCCAACGTTCCACCCAGTCAAAGGAAAGAAGCAATTTCAGAGATAATAAAGCTGTCTTAAAAAAGAGTCATCCAACCAGTCCCACCAGACCAACGAAGATCCGGATTTTACTCAAAATTCTTTTTGATGCCAAAAAAGATAGGAGACTGGAGACCCATTTTGAATCTCAACAGCTTAAACAAGTCTGTCACCCAAACCAAATTCCCGATCATCATGATTCAGTCCATTTTCCCCCTTTTTAAGAGAAGGCGATTGGATGTGCTCGATAGATCTCCGGGATGAGTATTACCACATCAAGATGGACAAACGCTCCATGAGTCTACTTCACTTCCAGCTAGGGGCCAGTCATTATCTCATGCCCTGCCATTTGGTCTCTCTACAGCCCCCAGAGTGTTCATGAAATGCATGGCAGTGGTCACAGCTCACTTGAGACTACAAGGATTCCGGGTGTTTCCATATTTGGATGACTGGCTTCTCACCGCTCCCACCGAGCATCTTCTGGTAACAGCACTGCATTATACTCTCTCTCTGGCAAAATTGTTGGGAATAACGATACATTGGGAGAAATCAAACCTTACTCCTACACAACAAATATAATTCATTGGAGCAGTGTTCAATACCCAGTGCTGTCTAGTATCACTCCCACTTCACAGAATCCACAGATTGAGGCTCCAGCTCCGAATGATACTCTGTCAAACAAATTTTTCAGCTTTTCAGCAAGGGAAGTTCTTCAGGCCCTAGGCTCTATGGCAGCTTCAATTCCAATAGTGCCTCAGGCAAAGCTGCATATGCGGATCATGCAATGGCTCCTTCTTTGTCAATGGTTCCCAAACTATCACCCTCTCTGTTACAAGATTCGAATAACCAACTCCTGCAAACAGGACCTCCTTTGGTGGATGAGGCCAGATGTAGAACTTAGAAGTTGCCCATTTCAGTTCCCTCAGCCCAGAGCCATTGTGACCATGGATGCTTCCCTGATTGAGTGGGGGGGTGCCATTTCCAGGGAAAGACAGTCCAAGGCACATGGTCAACCTCAGAGGCCCACCAACATATCAGTGTCCTGGAACTGAGAGCAGTGCTGTTAGCGTTGCAGGCCTTTCATTCAGCTCTGCCTTCTGGGACAATTGCAGTTCAGTTAGACAGTATGTCAGTGGTCTGGTATATGAACAAGCAAGGAGGAACCAAGTCCTACCCTCTATGTCGAGAAGCCATGAGAATTTGGCAGTGGGAGATAGCTTCCAACTGCTTTCTGATAGCAGCACATATCCTGGGTAGCTCCAGTGTTATTGCTGACAAAACTGAGCAGATACATCCTCCTGCCTCACTAGTGGTCCCTCAATCCCGAGGTGGTGACAGAAATCTTCAACCACTGGGGCCAGCCTTGCTGTGATCTTTGTGCCTCCCCATGGAACAAGTGCAGCAGCTTTTTCACCCTACTTCCCCAGAGGGTGAGTCTCCGAGGGATGCTGTAATCCACGATTGGCCCACGGGACTTCTTTATGCTTATCCTCCCATTCCTCTGATTCCACAATTTCCAAAGAAAGCTCTTTAGTTGTGATGCAAGGTGATCCTCATAGTTCCGTCGTGGCCTTGACAAGTTTGGTTACCCTTCCTTCAGCCTCACCTAGTATATCTGGTGTGGATTCTGGATCCTCTACCACATCTGGTTACTCACCCCCAAGGGTTGAGCCACCCAAATCTGTCCAGTCTCAAGATGACAGCTTGGTTTCTCCACTTCCATTAGTCACCAGGCATGCTAATGTCTCCTCGCCTGTTCGAGACATCATTCTGCCTTCTCATAAACCATGCACCAGAAGACTATATCAAGATAAATGGAAAAGGTTCTCCATCTGGTCCAAGGATAACATGCTAGACCCATATTCAGCTTCAGTAACTATGGTGCTTCAATACTTGGCTAAGTTTTTGGTAATGGAGCCTCTGCCACTACCGTATGAGTACACCTAATGGCAATTTCTAATTTCCACAATGGTATAGATGGCACCCCTCTTATTTCTTTATGCCTACACAAGGCCTTCCTGAACGGGCCCTCTCATATCTGGCCTCCTGTCAGACAGCCCATGGAATCTCACTTCAGTCCTTAAGTCTTTGACTCAAAAACCTTTTGAACCTGCTGCGTGTGACCTAAAGTTTTTGTCTTGGAAATTTGTGTTCTTGGTAGCCATCATGTCTGTCAGAAGGGTCTCTGAGCTGCAGGCATTATGTATCAAGAGGCCCTATCTGGTCTTTCATAAAGACAGAGCATCACTTCGGACGAATCCATCCTTCCTACCCAAAGTTGTTTCTGAATTCTCCAAAACCAGACCATTGACCTACCAGTGTTCTTTCCAAATTTTGCCAATAGAGGAGAGTACTGCCTTCACTCCTTGGATGTACATATGCAACTGAGATTTTACATTTACAGATAGGTTTGGTCCTGTCTATCTGAACACCTTTTCATCTCTTTTTCTGGGCCCAGAATGGGAGATGCTGTTTCCAAGGTTACATTATCAAAATGGCTAAGAGACTGCATACGTTTCATCTATTCCCTCAGTGATGAACTTATGCCAAAAGTTAAAGCTCACTCCACTAGATCTACGGCAACATCTGTAGCTTTCCATTCCAGGGCTTCCATGGATGACATCTGTGCAGCAGCTACTTGGGCTAAGCCTCATACCTTTATCAGTCATTACAAATTGGACTTGGTCTCCAGAGGGAGAGCTGCCTTCGGCTCAGTGGTACTGAGGAATGTTGTTCCATAAGGGCCACCCATGGACCTCAAGGTAGCTTGAGATTCTGTCCCATCAGTGATGAATGGAAAAAAGATTAACAACATCAGATAAAGAAGATATGTCTTACCATAACGTTCCATCTGTGTTCATCTTCTTTCATTCATCACTTCCCACCCTCCTTCCCCCCTCCAAAGGCTCCTGGGGGATGCTTTGGGTCCAAGTGATGTCCTAGGGTATTTGCACAGAAGTAGCCTCTGCTTTACTTCCCTTTCTCTAGCAAACTTGATCTGAGGTAATAGGGAGAAGGGCATTCTGGGTAGAAACATAGCTCAAGAGTTTTTTTGGCTGGTGCAAGCTTGGTAAAGAGGCTGACTCTGTTCCGAGGCCTCGGAACTGAACCCATCAGTGATGAATGAAAGAAGATGAACAACACAGATGGAACGTTATGGTAAGACATGACTTCTTTTTCCAGGAGAAAATAAATAAATGAGAATAAAAATGTTTTTGTTACAAACTATAATATTTTGGTGAACGGGTGATTAATTTACTAAAATATTGTCGGCCTATTATATTTAGGGATACATTTTTGGGGGGGTTTAGTCAGTGGTTTCCCTCGTATATCTTATAAGAGGGGATGTAATTTAGCTGACATGATGGTACATAGTAGGTTTATGCTACCAAATACTTCATTATGTAGGGATATCCCTTTAAGAACAGATACTTTTAAATGTAAAAAATGTTCTGTTTGTGATCATATAGTGAATAGGTTCTCTGAAATTAATGGGATAAAATTTTATCCTAGGAATGTTTTTATGTGTAATACTGAAGGAATAATATATATATATTAAAATGCTCATGTCAGTTATTTTATGTAGGAGAAAGTCCTAGGTCTTTTAAAGTCCATTTACAAGAACATATAAAGGATAGCAAAAATGAAAGGTTGGAAAGCTCTTTAAGTACACATTTTAAACAATTTCATGATACCAATCGAGATTGCTTGAAAGGTTGCATTTTAGAAAAAGTAGGTGTGGAGTTGGGGGAATGTACTGAAATTAAAGATAAGTTGTTGTACAAAGAAACATTGTTTATTTTAAAATATAAAACTTTGGAATCATTAGGACTAAATAACGAATGTAATTGGAAATATGTGATTAATTGCACTAGTTCTGTTTTATTGTTCTTTAATTGTGGGGACTATAAAAGGAATGGATTTTTTTCAATGTTTTATCCTTTGTAGGCATTTGTTCCAAAGTGCCAAGTGTGGTGAATAAGCTTTTATCTAGTTATTTAGTTCGTGGCAGTTGTTTTGATTTGAACTATAATACAATGGATTGAATGCATGTAAGAGTCTTTAAATAAGAAATAAAGCTCATTGCAACTCACATTTGCCTATGCTTGTATCTGCTATTATATGTTCTGATGTTATTATCATTGTGTATTTTAGCTTCTGACATGAGCTGTTTAAATGTCCCTAGACGTTTCCATTACAAATCGCACAGAGAGCAGCTAAAACTGCCATCAAAGTACTTCATTTGTATTGAAAAATGGGGGTGGGGGTGGGTGGATGATGTATCAAATTCCTTATTTTTACTGGTAGTGTTTTTTCCGTAATGAAACAGAAAAAGAAAAGAAATCCATGATTCACACAGTCCACCCCAGAGATTCAGAGAGAGCCTCAGTGCTTGTGATAATAGTTGTGTTAAAGAGTTGGTTCTGTGATGTGGAAAAACGTGACTCCGAGAGACATTAGCTGCATTGTGCAAAGACCTCATTAGCAGCTAATTTGTTTGTCTCTGATAGTACAGCTAGTGCTAATCAGCACTTCTTTGTGGTAGTTACACTGATGTCCCCCCATTCACTCTCCTACAAACATGCACCCACCGATATACCACTCGTCTGTCTCTGAATCGTCAGACCTTTCCAATGTCTGTCTTTTTATTTTTGGCCTTGTCATCACAAATCATGGATCCTTACGGTTAGTCATTAATGCCAGAGATTACATTTTCATTCTTCTTCTTGGGTGCATTCATCATGATGCTAGAGATGTTGCTTTAGTAACTTTTTAAATTAATCCACACAATACTGTAAAATTTCTCCATGGTGCCATCTAGTGTTCCTAGTGGCTTTGTACTGACACCGTCCCCCACATGGACACACTCCTGTTACATCTTACATGTACCCTTTCCCCGATAACTCAGACTGTTGCAATCATTGACTCATGCCACACATTAGAGTTTTGTACTTCTTATTATGTAAGAGAGCACTGGCTACACTAACAGATTAGCTAGTGTATTAGGTTAATCTTGCAGCTTTCTATATCAATGGTTCAAGGTTCTAATCCTTTTCCTCATTTTATTTAACATGTTGTTTTTAACACTTTGGTAATATTTTTGGTGCAAATGACTAATATTCTCTGTGTGAGGTGGGATGGTATGAGGTTTGAATATGTTTTAATGCCTTTAAGGCATGATATGCAGAGTATTTCTGGTGTTGTATGTTTTGTCCCAACACACAACTTTTGTGCTGCAAAACTGTTGTATTCATTTTTGTAGTGCTTTTAGATCACAATGTTTAAAGTTATCTTGGTGTTCAGTGTTCCTCCAACCCTCATTGCCATTATGTTATGATTTTTAAAGTGATCTCTGATTGCTAATACACCCTCCAAACCTAAATGCCATTAAAGTGCAATGTTTAAAGTTATCCTTGTTGTCTAGTGTTCCCCCGACTCTAAGCGATGTTAAGATATTATGTTTCCACTTATCACTAGTGTCTAGTGTTCGCCCCCTAATGTTGCTCATTAGTCTAAGGAAATGTAGAGGTATGACAGCCCCCCAACCCACCCAAAGGCACACACACACGAGCGCTCACAAAAAATACCCTATTCTCTAACTAACCACCCTACTGCGACTTCCCAGGCAGACACACATGCACTCATACACTTATACATGCAACTTCACATATACACACACGTACACACATCACTTACCTCTACCATGAAAGGTGAACATGAGCATTTACTTTTTTAAGGTTTCATATGTTCTACTGTGTGAGTAAAAGTAATGCCTACTTCTGCAACAGCTTCTGTTTGTTAGGTCCAGGAAGAAAGACCCTGTCCCAATTTCCTTTTTTCCCATTAAACAGCAACTAATAAGACAATTCTAAGTTATTTAAATATATGCCACTTAACACCAAATAACAGCAAACTTTATTTGACATGAGTGAAATATAACAAGTATTGTTAATTAGTTCATGCAGTTTGCTACAGGTTTGCTCTTTGATCCTGATGTTATTGTTTAGCTGTAGTAACATGCACTAGTGTCATGTGTAGCATATAGTTACACAGAAATCAGGCTGAGTTACTACAGGTTTCAGTTATAATTTTTATATGCTTTCCACCTCATGTCTGCTGATCATCAGCCCCCACCCCTCCATGATCATCCATAGAAACCATCTTCCAAGCAAGTGGACAGACCTAACAACAACCAATCAGGTACTGATGTTTGAGGTCAAGGACAATGCACCAGTGCCCACTAAAATTAGATAGCAGGCTACAAAATGTGCAGTTTTGTCACAAGGTCATGAATATGTATTGCAGTCTTGGGTTTGTAATAAATTATCAAATATTTATACAATACTATTACAAAAAACTAGCCTTAAATATCAAATATATTTATTAACATGGAAGGATATGCTCAACAGACTACATTGCTTTGCCAAAGATGGTCTGCACCTGTCTCTGCTAGGCTTTTGAATATTGGTTAAACATCATCCTCCTCCATGATGCCTTTTTTAGGTAATGCCAAATTGACATTGCTTCTAGAAACTTCTTAACTAATATGCCCCTTCCTAATAAACACTTGTGATACATAGGGATACAATTAGGTTAGATTGCACAACTAGGCTTATAAAGGCCCTGGTGGTCATTAGCCTAGCAGATAACTATGAACCTATGAACTATGAACAATGACAAGCCTACCAACTTATGAAAAATTAATTCAAGAGAATGCTACTCAGCCAGCCTAAACAAGAAACTCCACTCCCTCCAAGCTCTCCTCACGTTGGAGAATACACACATCTGTGCAGTTACCAAAACGTGGTTTACAGATATGGAGAACTCCCCATCAGTGCAAGAATACAGTGCCTTCCATTTAGACCAGCTACTGAACTGGCAGAGACTAAAGGTGGAGGTGTCTCTAACTTCATTAAAAACAAACATACCATGAGGTTGGTCAAACAGGGTGATGTGCTTCAGCTACTTCATGTCCAAGTTACTATAGGTACAGTCCCATATATCCTTGCAATGTATATATCACCTTATATGACCCACAAAACCCGTAGCTCATACTTAGATCTTCTGGAGAAACTTAACATTTAATCCAGTTCTGTATTCCTACAACTACCCCTCTATAAATTGGGAATCTTACACAACCCCAAACTTGAAGGCCCAGAGATTCCTGGAGTTTGGAAACACAACCACCCTGGACCAGGTAGTCCCTTTGCCCACTAGGAGTGCAAACATGCTAATTCTGATTCTCACAAATGTGTAAAAATACTGCAACCCCCCCCCCCCCCCATGTAGTGTCCACTCTGGTAAGGTCAAACCATAAAGCTGTCTTCATCAAAATAAAAATGAGTGCTGTTAAGGCCTCAACAGCAAAAAACCCTACCCCCTCCGACAGAGATTCCAGGGCGCTGGACAGATGGGGAAAAAAGGTTTATACATCTGCAACCTTGGCAATCAGGGCCTTAAACTGTCAATTTCATATGCTTAAGTACCAACAACATGTTATGGGATTGCTGAAACAGAAAATGATGTTGATTTCAGAATGTGCAGAAAATAAGGAATTGCGGGAACTATTGCATGCAGCTGAACAAGTTGGAAAGCATACTTTGCAATGTGGTTTTGATTCTTTAGAGGCCTCCTGCAGGGCCGCAGTTACTGGATCTGTGATTAGGAGGCATGCCTGGTTAAAGGAACAAAATTTGCCTGCTCATGTTAAAATTACTAGATGCACCTTTACAGCATGATTCTCTTTTTGGTATTAAGGCAGAAGAGGTTTTAAAGAAAATGGAAGACAAAGCTAAGTCAATGCAAACTGTTAAAGATTTCTTACAAGTGCAACCACCTAGATTCAGTAGACACTGGCCTACAAAAAATTGGTCATTTCCTGTGTCAAGAGCTCAAAGGGGCAAATCCAGATGCCCTAAGGGTTCCAGGTACCAGCCTCAAGACTCATACAGGTCAAAGCAATGGGGCAGGCACATCCACCTCCAAATCTGGAGGAGATAAAGCACAAACCAACAGAAAGCAATCCCAATGACTTCCCTCTGCCTACACCAAGCACTTATCTTTTGGCAGTACCCATAGGGGGAAATTAGCACTTTTTGCTCAAAATTGGCAGTTAATAACCCAGGACAAGTGGGGTACTAAGCATTGTATCACAGGGATACAGATTCCATTTCCACACTCTGCCATTGACAGATGGTTGGCCAGACCCGCCAAAAAAACAATGGGCAGAGGCACAGAAACAGGTTACATCCCTCATGGATATGGGGGCCATTCAGATGGTACCAGAACAGGAAAAAGTTCAAGGTTTTTACTCAAGATTGTTCTTGGTACCCAGAAAGGACAGGGCCTGGCAGACAATACTGGATTTATCGATTTTGAACACATACCTGGACATTCCAAAATTCAAAATGCTCACTTTGCAACAGCTTCTGCCCATGCTGGGCAAGAATGCTTGGCTGGTGACTTTAGACTTAAAAGAGGCATACCTGCATGTCCCAATAAGACAGTCATGCAGAAGATACCCTCAGATTCAAGGCTGGCTTACTGCACTACCAATTCTCTGCACTGCCCTTTGGCTTATCTACTGCGCCCAGGGTCTTTACAAAGTGCCTAGCACCAGTAATTGCATTTTGCAGACAAAGTAGTATTCAAATATATCCTTACTTGGATGACTGTCTCATTCAAGCAGAGAACAAGGACACTCTTCTATGACACCTGGCATTTGTGAAAAGGCTAACAGCATGCCTAGGGTACACAATAAACAAAAAGAAATCACAAGTGGTACCCTTTCAAAAGATAATATTCATCTGTGCAAGCTTGCATACAACTGCCCAGATGGCTTACCTCACGCCAAACAAACAAAGGCAACTGACTACCTACTTCAAACTGATGGCAACAAAAATCCAGTCTTCTGCAAGACAAATTCTGTAGGCTCTGGGCTTCATGGCATCCTGCATCCTACTAATTCCATATGCAAGACTGCATATGAGGAAACTTCAATGGTACCTAAAAAGTTTATGGAGTCAGCATTCACACAGTCTGGAAACAATGATTCCTCATCCCCTGCCTGCAACAGGAGTTTCTATGGTGGGCAAAGGCCTGTCACCAGAACATGAGACGGCCCTTCACTCTACCCCCTGCCAGCCAAATCTTAACAGACGCATCAGATTATGCCTGGGGGGGGCCCACATGGTAGGAAGATGCATTCAGGGCATATGGGCACCAAACCAAATGCATCTGCATATCAACCAGAAAGAGATGCTAGCTGTTCAAAATGCCCTAACAGCATTCAAGGACATACTTCATCCAGGACAACTACTGATAAAGATGGGCAACACCACAGTCATGTGGTATATAAACAAGCAAGGGGGCACACACTCATACCCCCTTTGCAGATTAGCCATGGCACTGTGGGACACAGCTTTGACCTTCCAGATAAATCTTCAAGCTCAATTCCTGCCAGGAAAACAGAACACTCTGGCAGACGATTTAAGCAGAAACCTTATGGATCCTCACAAGTGGTAAATAAATCCACAAGTATTCAGCATGATAACAGAGAAATGGGGGAGCCCATCTATTTGCCTCTCCTCAAAATTATCAACTGAAAAGATTCTGCACAAGGACTTATCACAGACAAGCATGGAAAGTGGACGCCCTATCTTTCAGTTGGAAAAACCTGTCCATTTATGCCTTTCCTCCTCTGCCTCTTCTTCCCAAGGTCCTCTTAAAAGTCAAACAAGAGAAGCCAAAGATGATATTAATTGCCCCGGACTGGCCCCGCCAATACTGGTACCCAATCCTAAGGAACTTGTCTCAATACCCAGCTTGGACCTTGCCTCAAAGACCACAACTACTGTCCCAGCAAAACAGTCAGATCCTGCACAATCAACTACAGACTCTGAACCTGGAAGCATGGCTAATCATGTAATCATACCAACGACACCTCTCAGTAAAGCTGTGTGGATGTCATTTTGGAAGCCAGAAGGCCTAGTACTAAAAAATCTTATGCTGACAAATGGAAGAGATTTTGTGCTTGGAATCAAGCACAAGGAACTGATACAGCAGAACCACATATTCCTCAGATATTACAATACTTAACTGAGATGCTTGACAAGGGCCTATCTTTCTCTTCAATCAAAATCCATGCCCCTGCCATTTCGGCTCATTACAATACAGAGCCATCAATCTTTTCTCATCACCTACTAAAGCAGTATCTTAGAGGAGCCAAAAACTTAAGGCCTCCTAGAAGATCACCATTACCTGCATGGGACCTCAATTATGTGTTGGAAAAGCTCACACTGCCTCCATTTGAACCAGCCGCTACCGCTGATATAAAGTTCTTATCGTGGAAGACAGCCCTGCTACTAGCAATTACTTCATCAAGAAGGGTTTCAGAGCTACAGGCCCTCATGGCTGTAGAGCCTTTTATCATATTTTACCCAGACAGGGTGTCTCTAAGGACAAATCCTACTTTTATGCCTAAGGTGGTTTCCAGTGTGGCTCTTAACCAAACAATTCATCTGCCAACTTTTTATTCAAAGCCGCAGAACAAAGGGGAGAGAATTCTGCATTCCTTGGACGTACACAGACAGCTAAGATTGTACTTGAGCAGGACAAAAGCTCTAAGAAAAACAGCAATTACTAGTGTCATATGCTGCAGGATCAGAAGGAAAGGCTATCTCAAAGCAAACAATTTCAAAGTGGATAAGCCACTGCATCCGTTTCTGCTACTTATACCATGGTAAACCTGTGCCTAAGGGCATTAGGTCTAATTCCACCAGAGCTGCAGCTACTTTGGCAGCCTTTCTCAGAGGGGTACCAACCAAAGACATTCTAGAGGCTGCTACTTGGAGTTCTGTTTACACCTTTACAAAGCATTACCATTTGCCTCTCTTCTCTAAGTCCAGCGCAGACTTTACCACTGCAGTGCTGCAGGGCCTTATAGCCACACCTAATGCTGTTTAGCTCCAGCCTCCCAACCATAGCTTTGGGATTCTACCCAAATGTAATGACTGCAACAGTGAAACACGAAGAACATAGTACAGTTGTGTACACTTACCATAAATGTAGATGTTCGAGTGTATTCACTGTTGCAGTCCAGGTTACCCTCCCGCCACCCCCCTGTCATTCTACAGTTTATTTTTCCTTCTCTATCTTCTACAACCTATGTGGTGTATTTGCTTGCAGATGAAGGTAAAGTTTCTATTGATGGCATGTATATAGATTTATATATATAATATTGCTACCTTTTTGGGGTCACCTGACATCGGGGGCAAGAAAAACTAAAGAAAATGGCGTTGTCTGCATGTTTTATACCCCTGATGACCTGATGTTATGAAAGAGGAGACAGCAACCGACGCAGGACCCAAGACTTTGGAATTCAGGCCGACTGAGGGCAACTTGCCAGCAGATTACCCAAATGTAATGACTGCAACAGTGAATACACTCGAACATCTACATTTATGGTAAGTGTACACAACTGTACTTTTTCTCTCCAGGCCTCTCCTGAAAATGGGTTGTACAACAGTCGGGCTAACCTGGCTAACAAATGTCAAAATAAAAAAAATAAATAAATAAACTCACAAAACAAAACCTGGCATAAATCCTTATTTCACCAAATGTATAGCCAGTTGGCTCATGGGCAGGACACACATGGTTAAAGTTGGTGAATCCAGATCCAGCAAGAGGCCAGTTCCAAGTGGTGTGTCACAGGCTTCAGTACTGGAACCACTCCTGTGTGGAATATACTTCTCTGAAGTCAAGGCAGTGTGGAAGGCCTCTGGATGACAAAGTTTTCTGATCACTGCAAGCTGGGGCAATCACTGAATTTCCCAATGATGTAGATATCCTTCATCAGGGTCTAGATCAGACAAATGATTGGTGCCAGAACCATGGCCTAAAACTAAATGCAAAAAAAATGCATTATCATGCCTTTTGGGAAGTCAAACCCATGCAAATTATAACATCAATAGCACACCCCTTAAAGTGGACTCAAAGGTGAGAGATCTAGGTACAGAAATAAATAGTAGTCTGAACGTTGACAGCCATGTGTCCACAGTGGTGAGGAAATCCTTTTATATGACACAACTTATAAGTAAACATATAACATCCATATCCAAGGAAATGATAGTCCCAATATACTCATCCCTCATTAGATCAATAATTGAGTACAATGCGGCATTTGGCATGTACTTGACTAGGCACTTACAACAGCTAGAACAACCTCAGAGGTTACTTTGTCTCCTACTGGATCAGTGGATGGGGAATTGCAAATTCACACCTGGGGTAGTTGCCTATGTCCCTTATGGACTGGGCAGTCTGTAAGATATTCAGTGCACAAGCACAAATCCATGCCATCGTCTTGCCCCTAGGGGCCATATATTGGGTAAAATTGGGTTATATTGGCTAGCCTTGTAAATGCCTTTAAGCCATTAGCCTAGTAATTTCCTATGAACCTTAGAACCTGTTGATGTTTGCTTTCATCTGCTAGAACATTTTACCCTTATTCCCTCCTTTTCTTGTGATCCTACATTCTTTTTTAACTGGGTAAGTCCACTGGACAGAAATGTCTCTTTTCAGCATCAACCTGGAAACAGTGTTTGGCCAAGTAACTTGCAAAGAGTCACACAACAGGCAAATGTAGTTGGAAGAAATTATCTTTGACTACAGGAAGCAGCCCATTTATATGCTGTCAGGCTTTTCTCATTTTAATTGTTTTAGCTACTGATTTCTCCAGGTATGTACCTGAAAAAATATTAACCCTTGTTCTGACTTTGGAAATAGATCTGGGAGTATTTTATTTATTTAGTTAAAATTTGTCGACTGGGATAGAGCACTGATCAAAAGTGACCATTTTTAGTCTCAGACTGGGAATACAGAGAAAGTCTGAATTACATTTAGAGAGAGAGCAACAGTATAACAAAAAATCTGTAAAATACCATTATTAAGTCACAAAAATGTAAAGATTGTATACAATTGTGATGTAAATAAAAACAAATCTCATTTGAAAAGTGAGGTGTCACCCTGATAATTGCAGCTGTTTATCTGTGTAGGAATGATAGGATATTTTAGCAGAGTGAAGAACGTTAGACAGAGTTTGTGAGTAGTTGGAAGAAGAAATGATGTTAAGCAAAAGTTATGAGAGTGAGAATTGTAGATCGGTGGAATAGACCATACCACATGAGAGGAAATAAGAGTATTACTAGAAAGAGGTGAATGCAGCTCAAGTCAGAAGTTTTTATCCTGTTTAAATTTTAAGTATTATTCTAAGCATCTTAGTTTTGGTTTAAGCACTTGGGCTTTAGGCCTACCCCATAGCTCTCCCTGGCCTCTCTTACTCAGATTCTGACAAATATGGATGGAGAGTTTCTTACAGTTTCTCCTGCCAGCCTGGTTGATATGGGCATCCTGAGACAGCATAGCAACTGCCTCATGTACACGGACAACCATCTACTTCTACCACCTAGGAACACAATTTGTGAGAGATGCAGTTACATAAAGAAACTACAGTCTATGCTCTCTCCCCCACAAGCCAGTATATCTGGCTCTGAGAAGGTTATCAACATAATCACTACACTTCAAACACCACCCACAGCTACACAACACACATCCACATATGTGGAGGTTCTCAACAGAAACAAACCTAAACAAAGGAAACCTCAGAGGCAAAAACACATGCGAACTCCACAACCCTCCACACCACATACCATGCATAGTCCACACACCAGTGTCTCACAATCACTAAGGCTTAACCATAAACCCAACATATTAGTCATAAGCGACTCCATTATGAGACACACAGATGTGCCTCTCACCAGGCTGGATAAGGATAAGTCACGGTTAGTTGTTTGTCAGGTGCCAGAATCCACCATATCACACACGCACTCAAGTCTCTCAACAACAGGCACTGTTATGGCTCTATCATAGTCTATGTTGGTGTGAATGACTTGAGACATACCTCCCTGGACTATATGAAGAGAGACATGATTGAGCTCGCTGAATATGTGTCTCAGGCAAGCATGTCCCTAGCCTTAAGCAGCATTCTACCGTCACCCAGAATGATTCCTCGAAACAAAACAGAAAATGATTGACTTTAACAGTTGGCTTAGTATCTGGTGTCATTCCAGGGGATTCCAGTACCTTGACAGCCTGGGAAGATATGATCGACAGACCACGATGCTTTGCTAGAGATGGCCTGCATCTGTCTCACTTGGGCTTCAGGCAAAGGCTCTTGCCTCCCCCATAGTGTCTTTTTTAGGAAAAGTCATGAGGTCGATACTACCAACATAAAAATTTCAAGAAAAAGCAAATTAAAGATCATGCTGCTAAATCCTAGGAGTCTAAACATGAAACTGCACTCATTGCAAACATTCTTAACCCTGGAAGATGATGACATTTGTGCAGTCACAAAAACCTGGTTCAAAGCTGCCTAGAGCCCTCCAGCCTTAACTGGTTGCTCATCCTATCATATATTCAGACCCCATACTGTGGGCATCAAAGCCAAAGGAGGTGGAGTTTCAGTATGTATTAAAACATACACACACCTCCAGGCTGGTCAAAGAGTATGATGCACAGGAGACACTCCAGTTGCAGTTGACCATTGACAAGACCCCTATCAAAATTATAGCTAGCTACAGACCCCCAAATTTGAATCAAGATGCCCACTCCACCTATCTGGACCTCTTCAAATCTATCTTGTCTCCTGAACCTGATTGACTTCTTCAAATCAGTCTCCAGAGCCATGGACGAGGGTAAGGCGGTCCCCACAGCCTATCTGGACCTCGCCAAGGCCTTTGACACCATCCCCCACCCTGGAATCATAGGTAGACTTACTAAGCTGGTCATTAATCCCTGCGTCACTCGATGGGTTGCCAACTTGTTTACTGACGGAACCCACACTGTAAAAGTAGCAGACTCCAAATCTATCTCCAGACAAGTGACAAGTGGAGTACCTCAGCGTTCAGTCCTGGGACAGCTCTTGTTTGGCATCTACTGCTCTGAAGTACAGACCAACACTAAGGGACTCTGGCTAACAAAGTTTGCAGATGACTGCAAACTGGGAGCCATTATTGAATCCCCAAATGATGTGGATACTCTACAAAAGGGCCTTACAGAAACAGATGCTTGGTGCCAGAGCCATGGGCTCATGCTCATTGCCAAGAAATGTATAGATATCCCCTTTGGGAAAAAACATGTACCCATGAATTACCACATAGGTGCCAGTACACTAAACACTGAAGTGTGATAAGAGACTTAGGGACACGGGTGAACAGTGGTCTCACCTTCGATAACCACATTGCCACAACAGTCAGGAAATCCTTCTATGTGGCACACCTCATCACTAAGGGCTTTTCATCCAGAAAAAGGAGGTCATTGTCCCACTGTACTCATCCCTCATTAGAACCATTATAGAATACAACCCCCCGTTTGGTATGTACCTCTCAAGACATCTGCAACAACTGGAAAGGCCACAGAAATACTTCACTAAAAGAATCACAGGCCTAAAGCAGATGCCCTACGCTGACTGCCTTAAACTCCAGCTATACTTTGTCGCATGTCGTCTACTGAGAGGCGATCTTAGCTTAACATACAAGGCCATGTCAAACCCAGTGCTGTTGGACATGCTCCACTTAAAGAAATCCCAATCCCTCAGAGCCACACGCTCCAGGGATCTAAACTTTGTCATCACAATAAACAAAACATGCTGGAGGGATAGGTTCCTGACCCAGAGACTCCCCAGACTCTGGAATAGACTGCCCATACATGTCAAGCACAGCACCTCTTTGGCTTTCTTCAAAAGGAACCTTGACAATTGGATGGAAGAAAGGAAATTCACCCCGGGGATCACGTCCATCGCCCTGCTAGACAGTGGTCCATTGAAGTAAATAGCATGGGAAGAAATAGCCAGGAAATTGTTATGGCTAGGCTTGTGTAGGCCCTATGGCTGAGAGCCTAGTACCAACCTATGAAGATTCAACCCTTTACCCTGATCCTGGGTGACTTTAATTACCCAACTATAGAATGGAAAAACTACTCATGCCAGAAGACAAATGCCCAGAGATTCCTCTATTATATCATTGCAAATACCTTGGAACAGCTAGTCGATACCCCCACACATGGTGATCATATCTTTGACTTGGTATTAACTAACATGAGTAACCACTACAGCACCCCTACAGTATCATCCTCCCTGGTAAGATCCAACCATAAAGCGGTCACCTTCAAAGTCACCATCTCCCCTGACCCCCCCACACTAGGGTCAAATAAAAAACTTCTCCAAAGCTGATTACAACCTCCTGAGGGAGGGTATAAACAGCTTCACAGCCCCCTCCACCACTATAGGAACTGGCACCAATGTTCAGATCTACACCAAAGTACTATACAAGCATTTATATAGATGCATGGAATCAGGAATACCTGACAGGACAAAATCATCCTCTGCAAGGAAGAGTAAATCTGTCTGGTGGACATCTGCAATAAATAAACTATATAAAAAAAGGAAAAAAAATGTTGTCCAGGACCAAGAAGGAGCACGTGCCTAATTGGAAGAAGTCTCCCCTTAGCCTGAACAAGCAAATAAGAGCACTAATGAAATCCTCTAAAGCCAACTTCAAGTCCAAATTGGCCACATCTACTAGAGACCGTCATAAGGCCTTCTTCACATATGTCCCCAATCTCAGTGGAAGCACCCAGATCTGTTCAGAACTGGTGGTCAAGGACACCACATGCACAAATGCTGTACATATAGCCAGTCTACTGGCTGACAGATTCAGCAAAAACCTCTCCCCTCTGTTCCCCCCCATCAGTAAATCAGGACATCCCCAGTACCTGCCCCCACCTCTTATCTCTAGGGAACAGGTCATCGCTGTCCTCTTAAAGGCAAAAAATACAGCCTCCATGGGACCTGATCACATCCCAGGCTGCATCCTACATAAACTCAGGCATTAACTTGCAGCACCATTAGACACTGTATTCAACCAAAGCCTGAGTACTGGCTTTGTCCTAGCTGAGTGGGGGTCAGCCCTTGTCATCCCTTTACACAAAGGTGGAGTGTCCACCAATCTGGGAAATTATAGACCCATCAGCCTAACTAGCCTCATCTGCAAGACCATGGAATGGATTTTCATGGACCTCATTAACAGGGACATTGGCAACCTCCAAACACTCGACCCCACACAGTTTGGCTTTGTCAAGGGGAGGTCATGTCTGTTAAATGTGGGTGACTTCTTTGAGACAGTCACCAAAGCCATGGATGAGGGGATGACAGTGCACATCGCCTTCCTTGACCTGGCCAAAGCCTTTAACACTATTCCCCAACCGGGCATAATAGATCACCTCTCTCAACTAGGCATCAATCCATATGTTACCAGATGGGTAACAAACTGGCTTACTGATAAAATCCACCTAATCCAAATAGGGGAAGCCACCTCAAGCAGTAGACCCATAACAAGCGGCATACCCCAGGGATCAGTCTTGGGGCCTCTGTTATTTGGGATATACTTCTCTGAGGTGCAGGCCAAAACCAGTGGGCTATGGCTGACCAAGTTTTCAGATGACTGCAAGGTGAGTGCTGTCATCAGTACCCCAAGTGATGTGGACGTTCTCCAAGAGGGTCTAACCCAAACAGATGACTGGTGCCAGAAACATGGCCTTAAGCTGAATGCCAAAAAATACATCATCATCCCCTTTGGGGAGAGTGACGTCCCCACATATTATCACAGTAATAACAATGTCCTAAGTACACAATCAGTAGTGAGGGATTTGAGCACCCAGATTGATAGCAACCTGACTTTCGTTCACCATGTTGTTTCCATTGTACGGAAAGCTTTCTACATGGCCCACCTCATAAGTAAGGGTATCTCATCCAGGGACAAAGAGGTCATAACATCCCTATATTCTTCCCTTATAAGGCCAATTATTGAGTACAACTCCCCCTTCGGCATGTACCTCGCAAAGCACATGCAGCAGCTGGAAAGACTACAGAGGTTCCTCACTAGGAGAATCCAGGGCCTCAAATATCTACTGTACACAGATAGGCTAAAAGTCCTGTCCCTCTACTCAGTTTCATACAGACTCATCGGAGGTGATCTCTGTCTGGCATACAAAGCAATCTCAGACCCTGCCTTGATGGGACTGCTGCATATCCCCAAGTCAAGCTCTACTCGAGTAACCCGTACAAGTGACCTCAACCTGGTCTGTGATATCAGTAGGACTTGCTGGCGAGACAAATTTGTGTCCCAGAGACTCCCCCATATGTGGAATAGACTCCCTCTCCATGTCAAGCAGACTACCTCATTATCACTTTTTAAGCGCAACCTGGATAACTAGATGTGAAACAGAAAATGCACCCCTGGGATTCCACTTGTGTCCCTGCTGGACAGGGGCTTTGGGTGCTGACTTGTCTAAACATGGGCTAAACTCTTGGCTAGGCTTATAAGGGCCTCAGGGCTAATAGCCCAGTAACAACCTATGATCCTGTGATCCTATATGGTTTGATGACAGACAGTGACTTTTTATTTGTAGGGGGATACTTTCCCATAATTTGGGACCTGGTATAGACAAGTAATAGTTTGTACTGTAGAGTTTAATTTTTTAGGGGGGGTTGCAGTGTGGGAGCAGAGTTGTCATGGTTTGTGTGGCTGTAAGAGAAAGGTTGTCTAATTAGTTCAGCTGCTAGGAGATAAAAGGTCTGGTTGACTAGGAGTTTGAATAGTTAGGGTCCCAGGAGAAGGTAAACCCCTTATTGAACTGAGATCCATTTTGCTTTTTCAGTGTTTTATAGTAGTGTTCATTTTTAGTGGACCAGATAATAAATCTACATATTTTGCTGGTTATTATTTCTATGTGTATGGAGTTTGCTATTGATACTAAAGCTATAAGATGGAGGCCATACTCAGTTTTGGAGAGTAGAATGCCTTTATCTGTAAACATTCTGGAGGTTTTCGTAAGAAATGGGAAGATTTTATTGGTCCAGGCATTAGTTAATCTTACTTCTTGTGTAGTTGAGGTGGAAGAAAAAGTTAAGGGAGACGTCAAGCCAAATGTCAAGGTATTTAAAAGAAGTAATGTTTTCTATGGGGATGTTGTGGTCATAGATATTTATTAATTTATTTGACATTTGTTTGCCAGGAAAGTCTGACTGGGCCAGAAAATGCTCATTTTCAGTGGAGGCTTGGGGAGAAAAAAGCTCCACAATCAGTCTTTCAAAAATCAATCACAGATATTTTAAATCACAAAGTATGTTACACTACAAAATACAGGAGTGAAAAAATGTAAAGCAATAACTTGAGTTACAGAAATTTGTGAGGAAAAACTCATTAGTCTTATCATTTGTTACATAGGTTAGTATGCAATAAAAAAGACGTGAGACGATTCTAATAAGATATTTAAAAAAGATATTAGAGATTGCATGATTAGAGACGGTGAAGGAAACTGAGTGATGTCTTCCGTTGAGAGATGGTATTCATATTATGGTTATAGAAGTAAGAAAGATGGAGAGAAAAGGAGATTATGAGAATAGTGCAAGTTAGGGGTGTCTTTAGGTAGCTTAGGTCAGTAGGGGGAAAGAGGTAGAGGAAAGGTCTGCAGACATGAAGTGGGTGGGGGAGTAGGAGTTTGGAGAGGGTTGTGAGATGCGACTTGGGTTGAAGGGAGTGAGTGAAGGGTAGTAAGTAAGTTCAGCCAAGAGTTTTGTGTTTTTAAGTTTCTGTTTGGAGTGAAAAATCAGTTTTGGTTTTGCTACAGTTGCGGAGGCTTTTCTTTGAGATTCAGTGGATCAAAGCAAGGAAACATGGTTGCAGGTCTTTCTGGATATTGAGGTTTAGTACTGAGCAGTTTATGTGAATTAGTGCCATGTAATCTGCAAAGAGTAGGGGGGGTGAGGTAGATCAAGGAGTAGTTTATTTATAAAGACAGAGAATAGTACTGGAATAAGTATGGAACCTTGTAGTACTTTTTTTGAAGTTTGACTGGCTGGGAAATCGAGGTGTGAATTTTGATGGAAAAGAGGTGATTGTTGAGGTAGTTTTAAAATCAAGGTCGGGAACCGAGTCTTGTGATTGTTTGTAGTAAATGAAGGATGAGGATTTTGTGGTCAGTGAAGTTAGAGGCTTTTGTAAGGTTGATAAAGATGGTGCCTGTGAGCTGGCTTCTGTCCACAACTAATAGGATTTCATCTGTTACAGTCCACAGGGAAGTATGTGCATTCCCTCCCTTGTTGTTTATGGGAGAGGAGGTTGTAGGTAGTAGCTTATTAAATGAGTTGAACTTTTTTTAAGCATTTTGTTTAAAGCAGGGAGGACAGCGATTGGTCTGCGCTGGGAAGATTTGTTTGGGTTAGATTGATTTGGGATTTACATGATAATGGCTGTTATCCATATATTTGGTGTGATAGTTTGTTTGGCAAAAACTGAAGCTGTGTGGGTTGCAAAGGGCTTGGAGGGGATAGGAAGACAGGAGTATCCACTGACAGTTGTCTTTCTTCTGAGAATGGGGTGGGGCTTGTTTGATGAAACATGGAAATGCGCATCACTGTAGGAGCCAAATTACATGCTTCAGTTTCTGCATTACTGCACATCTGACCACAACAGAAAAGGGAAAGCTTGTATCTGGTAATATTTGATGAAGACCACCCCCCAGCAACACACTTGTCAATGTATGTGCACTGCTTCATATTTGATTAGTTGTTTTCATCTGCTTTTGAATGGGTGGGGATTAGCTTGGCAAAGTTATACCTTGAGTGGTAATGCAGGTGCACAGAGGATGTAAATGTATGTGCAGGTCTTGCTGGCAATATTAATAGAGAGAGAGACAGAATAAAGAAAATGAAGTATTGTTTTTTATAGCAAAGAAAAATTATATAAAAATCACTTTCTATGTTTTCAACAGCATAATGACTTATTGTTCTCTCTTTATAATAAGTTACTGAATACCTATACTTAGTGTATTGATTTTGTTTCTGTTTTTCCATTCAGTTGTATAATTAAATACCATGATGCCTTTTGTTATACTTTTCAGTGGTTATGCTTACACAAAATAAACCATTTTAATCTACAGAAAACATAATTGCTTTTCTGTTTTAGGAGAAGGAGATTATAAATGGAGAATGCTGGGAAGCTTCAGTTATTGTTCAGGAACCAGCAGAATTCCTTTGCATCAACAAAGAGGTAGCTGCCCAGAGCTTATGACTTGACTTTTGCTTTAGTGAACTCATTCATCAGCATGTGTCAGCATGTCCTGCTTGCCTATTGTCTTGCTGCTTTGTTATAAGCCCATATTTAGCATTTCCTACTTTTTATGTTGTGGCACATTTTAGATGCTGATTTAAGAGAGCGTATGAGTTCAGCTTGGTGGTAAATTGAAGAAAAAATGTATGTGAATCATAATCAGAGACTAAATTTCCTCTCAGAGGCAGACCTATATTTATTGTCAGATCACTTGAGCATTATCTCAATACTGAAAACTTAAACTGTAATTTTATTGACTAAATGTTTTGGCCTTTTAGCTGGAGTTTAGCATGTATAGGCCTTCTGTGATGTCAGATTCTAACAAATATTTTAATTCTGTAATTAGAATATGGCATGCTAAATTGTTTATGTATCGTGTTCAGATAATTTCATAATTTAATTAATCTGCTTATCACATTGTGCATTCAAAGAACAATCACTGCACTACAGGTTTGTTGTACAAGTAGTTTTGTATGTTGGCAGGTAATCCATTACCTGGTTTATCAGTATCCACAGTTTAGACACTTAATTTACACTAAGTGTACATGATCTGTAGTCAAGAACATCCCTACCACATTTTGTTGTGCTTTCTAGTCACACAGAAAGATTGCACTAAGCTTAGATGAAGTCTACTCTTTGTGACAACCTTTATGAATCCCCCCTCAATATTTAAGTTTGCAAGAAAATTGCTAGGAAAACTAAAATTATGAGAAAGAAAGGTGTGAGTTATGCTGTGTTGTCTGTTCGCTCAGAACTGTGTACACTTAGTGTAGGCATTAATGGATCCCAGGGACTATCTCTGCTAGAAACACTTGTACACTGTTTAAAGCTCACACTCTGATACAGTGCACTACTATAGCTCAAATGATGATGAAACATATCTGTGTTCTATAGTGCTCATATTTTGATGTGCATTAATATATCTAAGATGTTGCTCTGTGTGCATTAGTTTAATTTATATTGTGCCGCCATTTCATGGATGAAAAAAGTTCTGCGGTAGTTCACCCGGTTAATATACAAGAAAATAAATAAGTAAATAATTAAATAAGTACATAAATAAATAAAACAAGCCTTCCCTTCA
Source organism: Protopterus annectens (assembly GCF_019279795.1). Taxonomy (NCBI): domain Eukaryota; kingdom Metazoa; phylum Chordata; order Ceratodontiformes; family Protopteridae; genus Protopterus; species Protopterus annectens. Next base: position 195,221,864 of record NC_056740.1, read on the forward strand.
GTGTGCATGCATTTTGGAACATGTGTGCTTTCTATTTTACTGCCCCTGAGCATTCATTCTTCAGGATTTGAACTGTGACATTTTTGGATTCTGGGTGGAGCTTTCAAGTGTGATCAGCCTGTCTAAAACTAAGTCTGGAGCTAATGTTAAATTGAAAAGAGTGTGAACGGTGGTGGCAAGAAAAACTGGGACATCAGTATTTGGGCTGTACACTGTACTTAGTATGCATAGGATGATTGTTCTATAGTTACCAGTTCTCCATCTTCTGTCACTCTCATAGTGGTGATCTGTTAAGGACTAAACTAACTTGCTGCTAGCAAGAATCCTGACCCCACATTTGGAAGAGTGATTGGCAATACATAGAATACGCCCTAGCTAACCTGCTTTTTAGCCACATTTGTCCAAACAAATAAAACATCAGCTTTGTGCTGCATAATATATGTAAACTCTACATGCCTTTAACTAATGAGTTCAAGCTTCTGGGATAAGCACTTAATCATTTAGATATTATCTCGCAGCTGTTAGCTAGAAAAATAAAAATGAATTAAGATCAAATAGTGTTGCCAAAGTAAGGAAGTCAAGAGGAAGAGGGCAGTAGAGTGCTGCATCCTTGTTCTTTTCCCTATTGTTGTGCTCTGTAATGCCTGCCAAATATCTGGCTGTTTGCCACAATCTGATCCCATTTGGCCCCTTTTAAGTAAAGAGCTGATGGTGGAATAGCCTTTGGTAAAGAGCTGATGGTCGAATAGCCTTCGTGGGGATTTTCTGTTTTCACACCTAATGTCTCCTCACTGGACACATGGTTGAATTGGGTGCAATGTGTGGCTGTCAACTGTATCTACAAGTGCAATAGCCTTTACTTCATTGTTGACCTCCCATTGTAAACGGACAGCTTCACTAGGTTTCCAGTCTCCAGAGGAAATTAACTAGTGGGAGATATCTCCTGTGGCATGCACCCTTCACTCCCTCGAGTAAGGCAAATAGCCAACACCTCTTCACTCTTCTCCCTGCCCAGTGGAGTCCTCTAGCATCTAAGCCACTACCCACTTATACTAAGGCAATAATTAATCAGAGAATACTCCTGCTATCCTATAATGAAGTCTAACTACTAACATTTTTAAGTCTGTTTACTGCATTGGGTCAGTTCATTTCAGTTATTAATTTATTAGTTTCCTGTTTGATACAGTATTTATTTTTGTTATTAACAGAAATAAATAAGCTGTAATAATATCCAGAAGTGAAGGAATTAACCGTAGACAACTACAGAGCATTGGGAAGTGTCCCACACAGCAACCTTGTAGCTGATACAAATGACAGTTAAAAATTGAGTGAAGAGCTATGTTGCCATGGTCTGAAACACATCTGTACTTATTTTACAACTAAAAGTGAAGTTCTGAGAGCTCCTGTCAGTGTACCTCCATGATCAAGTTCACAGAATGCTTTTGTCTCCATGTCCAGGGAGAAAGTCATATGGGATTCTTTTTCTTATGATGGGGCTTGTTAGTTACTTTTCATCTTGCATCAAGGTGGAAGAAAATGTATATGTTTAACATGCCTGGGTTTACAATCATTGGAAGGGGATCTTTGGACTTCCAAAAGACTGGATTATGAGGGTTGTTTTGCACATTTCCTGTTCTACTGTATTACAGAGAGATTCAAAGAGCTTCTAAGCTGTCAGTTAAATTAACTGCTTGGCTGTTGAATTGCTAGAAAGATAAGCTGAGCTTCTAATCTCTGAGGGTGAACATTATGGTTAGGGTTACGATTAGGTGATGGATAACTTGGTGCTTTGGGATGGTAGCAAATTTCCTTGGGCCTGTGATTATTTTGGATTGTTCAGCAGGTATTTCAGTGGTGTGAGGGTCTGAAGTACATGGAAGAGCTAAACACCCAATGCTTCAATGGCAAAATTGTTCTATGGGAACAGTAAAACAGCATCAGGGTTATCAGACTGCATCACTTAATTAAAAAAAAGTGGTAGGATATTTAAGAAGGTTATATTTAATCCATTTTTATAATGCAGTTATGTTGGTAAAAACACATCTTTTAGTTGTAAATTTAATGGAATGACCCTGATATACTCTAACATGACAGGCAGCAGATTCTGTCACTTTTGGTTTATCAGCATTATTCAAAAACTTGAAAATGACTGGACTTGGATGTTTTAATGGGTGTTATGGCTGAGCTTTCCATGTTCTGCTTTAATGGTAATGGCAGATATTAGCTGCAGGGCTTTGAGTACCGTCTTCCTTTAAACATTCTTACACCTTTTTCTACCGTGTGTCTCTGCTGATCACTAATTGTGGCTTGAGTTATCTTTGCTTGGCCTACAGGTAGACAACATGCTGTTGAAAAGTATTTTTGGTAGCCTAAATCCCAGTGTTTGACTTATCAGAAAATTCTGATGCTTTGATTTTGGATGAGTCTGACAGGATAAGTTACATGAGTATGTCTATTTTTGCTTCAGGTGCAAAGCCATGTGGGTGGCCTTCTGGTAGAAGGGGCCTGTTAGTTTATTAGGATCTTCCTGCTGAGGATCTGTCATGCACCATGTTGATTAAACTGGTACCATCTTACTGGGTAGTTATGCCAGTGAGTTCTGTACTTAACATGGATTGTCTGGTTTAGGGCCCTTCTCTAAACTTCATCTTGTGAATTAAGTTTGAAGCAGGAAGATTAGTACTTTTCCATTCTGCAGTCTAGGTGAATGCTTCCATCGTTTCTTAGCTGTGCCTCTTATACAAATTCAGGTGTCCTCAACTGACAGGAAAGGTCACAGTCTGGTCCACTTAGAAACACAGTTGTGGTTAAGATGTTAGGTCTGTTAATATAACCTGATCTTCAGGAGTTCAGATACACCTGACTCGCCTATCCCCGGCTTCTAATCATGCAACTGTTGTTGGTCCCTAACATTTTGCCTGAACTTTCTAAGATATATGCACATTAAGATGTTAAGTCTCTTAATATAACCTGATCTCCAGGAGTTCGGATAGGCCTGACTCACCTATCCGAAGCTTCTGATCATGCAGCTGTTGTTGTTCCCTAACTTGCCTGAAGTTTCTGAGGTATATGCACAAAAGGGAAATGCACAAATCAGTCCTGAAAAGATCCAAGGCTGGATTCTTGTACACCTACACTAAGTGTATACCATTCTGAGTGAATAGATAACACAAGCATAACTCCCACCGTCTTCCTCTTAATTTTAGTTTTTCTACTGATTTTCTTGAAACTTTATATATTGAGGGTGATTCACAAAGGTTACCACAATGTGTAGACTACATATATACATGCACTTAGTGTAATCTTTTCTGAGTGAACAGACAGCACAAAAAATGTGGTAGGGATGTTCTTGAATTGAGATCATGTATACTTAGTGCAGCCATTCATGAATCTGTCCCCCAGTCTCTCCCACCCTACAATTGTAGTGAGGCAGCTTTATGTCTTTCCTTGCCATTAACTCATACAAAATTAACTCTGCAGAACCATTAGGAGCAGTCCTAGTCTTCATCCGGGTAACAAGTACAAGTCTATCTCTTCACAGTATCTACTAATACCTTTGTAATACCCTGCTTGGTCATTTGCTTTATGTTGTACAACTCCTGAATTTTGAGTTTTACAACATAAGACATTTCTATTTCACACTTAGAACTTGCACGTGAGATCTGTGATTTTTTTGTTGTAAAGTATTAACTTGATCTGAATCTAAGTGGTCTGGAGCTCCCTGTCTAGGCATAGCATCATTGAGAAGGATTCCACAACAGTAACAGTTCAACAATCTCTGGAAGGAAAGCTTGTACCCAGTCAGTGATGGATTTAGAACTTCTTGGACTTGAACTTGAAACCTAGGATCAGTCTTGACCCAGACCAGATAATATGCATTGTACTATGTAAAACATGAAACTTCTGTACTGTTAGCTGTAGGCCCACTCATGTTTTGCCACTATTCACTTAAGACATTGTTTTCTTATGCCTGTCAACCTAACCTCCTGTCTCTTCCATTGTTTAGCTGATGGTCTCAAGGCTTCTCCTCCTTCTTTTCCCCTACTTATGGTCCTGCTGCTGCTGCTCCCTTTATCCCTGTACTCATAATCTTGCTGCCCACTCTATCCCTGTACTTATGGTTTCACAGCCTTTCCTGTACTTATGATCTATCTTCTATCTCCTTACAAATGGCCCCTCTGCTGCCTCCTTTCCTGTATGCATTGTCCCTGTGCTTCCTCTTGTGTTTTTCCTAAAGGTCCCTTTAGTTCCTACTTACTCCCTTTTGTCAGTGCTGGTATATCCTTCCCATCTGCTTTCAGATCACTCCCTTCTAGGTCTGTGCCTCTATATTGGATATACTTTCCCTCTTAGACCATGAAGGTTACAAATCTGAAATTTTCATCACTCCCAAATGTAAGATTTGTTAAAAACAGCAATAAGACAGAGTCTTAAGTATGAAGTACCATCACATAAACTAAGGTGCTATATGACATATTCAAACATTCTTAAGAAGGAGATTTTATCCAATACTTTATAGTGTACTGGCTCAGATTAAGCGAACACTGCTCCATTAGCAGCTTCAGATACTTTCTCTCGTAAGCAGAATGTGATGTCCTTGAAATAATACAGTAGGCCAAACAGAAGAAAAGTGGACCCTGTTTTTCACAAAATCTCACCAAGGCGACACTGATATATATAGACTGTATTTATATAGCCTATATCATAGACAGAAGTAAGTCAAAAACAAAAGAAGATAGCTGGGTGCAGAAGTCCCAGGATAAAAAAGTGCCCAATCCTGGTAGGCATACTGGTGCCATGATGGGAAAAAATGACAGTGTAGAATCCTCAAAATCCAGAAACATTCCTACAATGGGTCCAGGCCAAGCCCAAGGGGAGGGTGGCCCCCCTGTTGTAGAAAGAAGTAGCAGTCCACAAAAATCACAAAAACTGATAGGCCAAAGAAGAGTCATAAAGACAGAGTGGACTATTGAGGTTAAGAAAGAAATTATGTATTGTTGTTGTTATGCAAAAAGACCAGAATTACCAGATAGAGGATATACAAAGAGGTTAAGAGATAAATTAGAGGAAAGAAAAATACTTTCACAGAAAAAACTGTCAGAAGCTTCAGATAAAAATTTGCGTTCATTAATACAACAGATTTTTGAAAACAGAATATAGGTCAAGAAACTTTAATCTGTTTGGAAAAATAAGCATATGAGGGAGTGCGAAAATGTAAACAACTAAACCTAGACATGTTTGAAAAGTATAAAAAAGAAATATGGACATGGGAAAGTTAACTAATATAGAGAAAGCAGTCACAAAGATATTTGAAGAGAACTACAGGCAAAAGGAATCCAAATATAGAAAATCTTACAGTACAAAAAATAAGAATACAGAGGAAAAGTAGAAAAGGAGATTAGTAATGTAGAAGTTAAAGAAATAGAAACTGAGTTTATGGAGCACTTGTAAAGTGAAGTATTCAGTGTAGAAAATCTAATGCAGAAAGCACAACAGGATAGAGCAATGTATATCCAAATTAAGGGGAAACCAGTGGAAAAGGAAGCAATTGGTCAGGTGCCATATCAAGATGTTTTGGAGCCTTCCACAGGAAACCAGTATAAACATTCACTTAACACTAGACAGCAAGGGAAGGAACAGGAGACTGCGGAAACTCTGATGCAGTCAATGTTGAAGAGTGATAGGCCAGTGAGTTCCCATATGACAAAACAACTGATGGCACAGGATGAAATTGAAGATAAGGTGCCACAGGAAGATGCTATAGAACTTTCTATAGAATGCCCGCAGGAAGTGCAAAACAAAGGATTTGCCCTTAGTCTGGAAGAAAATGTACTAAGGGAAGAGTCGCTTGATTTAATGGACATAGATGTATTAAACTCAATGAAAGAAATAGACTGCAGAAGGTCAATAAAACTCCAAAAGTTAGAAGTCTGATAAAACAAATGAACACAGTAATTAGGACTGTCCATAGAGATCCATGCGGTATAACAGAAGTAAACAGGATATGTTACTGTGCAGCTAAATTAATAACTGATAAAGTTCTACCACAAGAGCACAGAGTAGTGAGGCAAAGGAAGGGGAGAAATTGAATAGCATCATGGAAGTATCGAATAGAGAAACATATAAGCAATTAAGACAAGAAGTGTCACTGTTAGAAGATTATAGAAGAGGGAATAGATCAACAAAAATATTAAAAAAAGATAAATGTGATAAAATCAGTACGCAGTATTAGAACAGACCAGGATCTATCATGCACTACCGCAAATAAATTAAAAATTTCAGAACAGGCAGAAAAACTTAGAAGATACACAGATAAATATAAAGGAAAAGTACAACACAGGCAATTTCGTGATGACCCAAAAAGGTTTATAGAGAATTGGGAAACAAGGTAAAAGGAATTGAAAGACCACCAAAAGAAAGAAAAAATAGATGCATTTTGGAGAAGTGTCTATGAAGATCCTGTGGGGCACAACAAAGATGCTAAATGGATAAAAGAAGTAAAAGAAAGAATAAGAAGTTTAAAGGTACAGGACATGAAATGGGATGAAGTAACAGCCAGAGAGATTGAAACAAAGTTAAGAAAAGCCTCTAATTGGAAAACCCCAGGCCCAGATACAGTGCCTAACTTTTGGTTAAAAGTATTAACATCTTTGCATGAAGACCTAGCCATGAATAAGAACTATTTATATGCACACCCCGAACAGACACAAGTCTGGCTAACAACAGGTAAAACAATGCTCCTGCTTAAGAGTGAACCTGCAAGCTACCCCAAAAATCATAGACCAATAACTTGCCTTCCAACGACATATAAATTATACATGGGAATTGATGATTGTGAATGAAGTGAGTTTATAGCCATTTAGAAGAAAACTCAATTATGGCAGTAGAACAAAAGGGCAATAAAAGAAAGTCATATTGAACAAAGGATTATTTGCTGTTAAATAGTGGAGAACTGTAAAAAGGGGGAAGAATCTAAGTATGACATGGATTGACTACAAAAAAGCATTTGATAGTATCCCACATTCATGGATAAAAGATTGCTTAAAAATTAAAAGATATATCCTACACAGATCGAGTATCTTACAGTGACCATGAAACAATGGCAGACCACTTTGCAATTAAACCATGATAAAGGACAAGGACAAATTATTATCCCCGGGATAAAAATTCAAAGGGGGATATTCCAGGGTGACTCTCTTTCACAGTTGCTGTTCTGCCTTGCCCTTAACCCATTAAGCTGTTTAATTTAATGGCTTAGGCCATGGCTACAATCTGGCATCTAGAAAACAACAGTCTAAATATTTCTCATCTTCTGTTTGTTGATGATTTAAAACTGTATAGCTCAATAGATGAGGAACTGAAAGCACAGCTGCAGGTTGTCAAAACATTTTCAGATGATATTAGAATGCCATTTGGCCTTGATAAATGTGCAAAAGCAACCTTTAAGACAGGAAAACTGCAGCACCAAGAAACATCAGTTTGGGACAAGAATGTGATGCAAAAAAGAATTTGAGCAAGAAGGAGTATATAAATACTTGTGAATTGATGAAGGATCAGCAATAAAACACGAACAAATGCGAGTAAAACTTAGTAAGGAATATTTTAGAAGACTTAAATTAATCCTGAAAGCAGCATTGACATCTAAGAACAAAATCCAAGCAATAAACCAATTTCGTCTTCCTGTCCTAACTTACAGTTTTGGAGTGATTGATTGGCCCCAAAACGTGTTGGACAGATTAGATATTAAAACAAGAAGGATGCTTCATGCTCACCAAATGAGCTATAAAAATCAGTAAAAAACAGAACAAGTAGAAAAACGCCACGGCAGAATATACTAAGCACGGACCTTTATTGTAAGCTTTCAGTATTACCTCAACCTTCTTCAGACATAAACAATTTAAACAACCACCCAACTTTGCTTAAATACACAATACTTAATTAATAAATCACTCACTTAATTAGTCCACTAATTGTCATAACATTTTGCTAAAGCATTTGTAACTTTAACTATGGATATACATTGGTTCTATATAAAATGCAATAAATAATATAAATCCATGTGTATGTGCAAGGTGTATATGTATGTAATATACAAACTTGCTTAGATATTTAAATATTTACGTTTATACTTTCCTTTGAAAGTAATATTACCTAAAATAATTTATCTAAACTCTAATTTACAATATCAGTACACAACAGACACCGTTCTACAAATTTCTCCAACAACTCCAATTCTTAAGTTAAAATGTCTTAATCATATACATATCTAAAAAATATATATATGTATATATAAAACTAGATTCCATACAAATAAACCTATATGTTAACATCCAGATTCTCTCTCTCAGAATCTGGATGTTAACATATAGGTTTATTTGTATGGAATCTAGTTTTATATACATATATATATTTTTTAGATATGTATATGATTAAGACATTTTAACTTAAGAATTGGAGTTGTTGGAGAAATTTGTAGAACGGTGTCTGTTGTGTACTGATATTGTAAATTAGAGTTTAGATAAATTATTTTAGGTAATATTACTTTCAAAGGAAAGTATAAACGTAAATATTTAAATATCTAAGCAAGTTTGTATATTACATACATATACACCTTGCACATACACATGGATTTATATTATTTATTGCATTTTATATAGAACCAATGTATATCCATAGTTAAAGTTACAAATGCGTTGTAGCTTTAAAATGTTATGACAATTAGTGGACTAATTAAGTGAGTGATTTATTAATTAAGTATTGTGTATTTAAGCAAAGTTGGGTGGTTGTTTAAATTGTTTGTCTGAAGAAGGTTGAGGTAATACCTTGACCGAAAGCGCTTACAATAAAGGTCCGTGCTTAGTATATTCTGCCGTGGCGTTTTTCTACTTGTTCTGTTTTTTGCTAGTTTGGTATCGAATTTGCTGTTTTCCAGTTTGTGATGTCCTATAAAAATCAGTGCATACCAAGATTGTATATTCCCCGCTCCGAAGGAGGGATGGGCCTCCTTGAAATTGATTACATGTACAGATCTGCAATCGTGGGGCTCCCCACATCTGCTAACCTCTCGAGACCCAAGTGTAGTGATAGTTTTGAAACATGAGGAGAATAAATCTAAGATGACTTCCCTGCTTAATCTAGCAGAAGCATATCAGCGTCAAGCAGGAATGGAAATCAAACCAGAAGTAGATAAAAATCAGGCAGCAACTGAATATGACAAAAAACAAAAGAAAAAATGTAAGGTGAAGGATCAGATGAAAAGGCAAGAAATATGGAAAATAAATAAATATATTTGCAAGTATAGAAAACTTCTGGAAGAACCTCATGTTGATCATGAACAAAAGCAGGAATGGTAAAGGAGAAGGGGAATTCAAACCAAGAGACGAAAGGTTAATATTGCCAGCTGAAGATAGTGGGCTACGTACATGCTGGTTTATAAAGTCCATTGAACATGTGGGAGAAATGGACAAATGTAGGTTTTGTAAAATCGAACTGGAAACAGTTGCACATCTTGTTACTGGTTGTGACTTACTAATGGCAGAAGGACTGTATACTGAAAGGCACAATAATGTGGCGAGACTGTTGCACTGGGAATTGTGCAAACATTATGGTTCTGAAGTGGCTGAAAAGAACTGGAAACATGAGCCACAAAGCATGATAGAAAATTATGAAGTCTGCATCACATGGGATCATGCATTACCAACAATTCAAAAGATAGATGCTAGAAAACCAGATATAGTGTTCCAGGAAAAGAAGACAAGAGTAGCTTTAATCATTGAAATCGCCATATCCAGTGAATACAGTGTCCTGCGCACAGAGAGACACAAAGTTATAAAAATATCAGAATCTGCAAGCTGGAAGAAAGATACCCAAATACTTCCAATAGTAGTAGGACGAATGGGTCTTATAAAAAAAGTCTAAAATCTTATTTAGATACTCTACCAATACATGTACCTCCGTATAAACTGCAGGAGGAGTCATTACTGGGCACATTGCGGGTGCTGCGAAGAGCACTTTTGGCTGACATCAAAGAGTGAAACGATACTAATTTCATGAACTTTAATCATACTTTGACTTGGGAATGGGATCCATTCCCATCATGGTATTAGAAACCAAAAAGACTCGGAGAAAATAGAGAGTCCCAATAGGCAAGCAGTGATTTTGAACACGAGTTGGGCAGCCAGACTGTCGTGCTGTTACTACTCCTATCACTACTTACCATTACACAGCTCAATAACGTGCATTTATTGTTTCCATTCTAGAGTCTTAGATTAATTCCTACTATCAGAATGTTTTGACCCATGTGAAATACCACCAAACTCTTGTGCAAGTTTTCAGTCATGTGCACCCTGCCCTCCAACAACAGACTTTCCCATTCGTCAATCACAGCATGTATATCAGTTAAGCTCATTGATGATAGTAGTGAAAAGAGTTAGTCAGTGGCTGTCTATTTCACCTTGATCTGCAGTTCTAGCCAATTAATGCATTAAAAAGATTATCAAAGCTGCTTAAGAGGTGTTGTGCTACCAAGCTTGTGCAAAGAGATGAAGGCATATGAAGGAATCGTACTAGGAAGAAAGAAAAGAAAGTTGTATGAAAGAGCAGTTAGATATTTTATGTAGTATATAGTGAGAAATACTGGATAAAAATTGAGATATCCTATACAACAGAGAAATAAAAGATTTTGAAGAGGCCAAGTAGGAGGAATTCCTATAGGAATTATCATATAAAATGGGAGTTGGGGGGAATATATTAAGACATACATTTATTTTATTTTATTTTATTTTCTCTTCTTTGTTGACCAGGTTGTACCACTATGCCAGTGTCCTCTTTTCAGGAGAGGCCCAAAGTTGCATTCCTACTTACTAGGGGAAAATTAACCAGGGCACCAGATCCTTGGGCAAAAATGGGGAGGGGGTGGATACAAGAAAGCAGTAAGGAAAAGGCAGGAAAGATTCAAATGCTTTATTGAAACCAGTGATTTCCTGTGATGTCTGTTATTAGACAAACTGCCACAGAAAAGTAATGTGAAATATAAAATAATAGAGGAAATAATGTATAATAGCTGCTGTAGTAAAGCCACACCATAAAATTGTTTTTGGAAGGTATTTAGAGACATTTATGTCTGAAAAGTATTTAAAAGCATTGATCTGGACATGTATGGGAACTATAAGGTTGGAAGTGAAAAATTCCTGTATAACAAAAGAAAAGATGAGGAATTAATATGTGATATGTTGGAATGAGTGTGGTGAAATGGTTGTTGAATTTATTTAAGAAAATAAACACGTAAAGTGTTTTACAAAGATGTATAAACTGTGATATAGTTATTGGCTAGTTTGAGTTAAAAGGGTTATTTCTTGTTTTATTGAAGCCCTGCCTTTGCACTTGTTTGCATGTAGTGCACCATCGTGCACTGCCACGTAGCAGTGGATGTTCTTTGTGTTTCACTGTTGCAGTCATTACACTTGGGTTATCTGCCTGCAGGTAGCCCTCAGTTGGCCCAAATACCAGAGACTTGGTATTTCTGCGTCGGTTGCTGTCGCTCCAGGACAGACGTCAGGTCGTCAGGGGGTGTATAAACAGGCAGCCGACACCATTACATCAGTCTTTCTTGCCGAGGAGCCTGAAGCAGAAGCAGTTCGCACGAGTGCCGGTCAGCTGCTACCTGAGTTTTCATTTCCGAATTGAATCATCCTGAATGCTTCTAAGACTAAGTACCCCATTGGGGATCCTTTTTCTTGCTCTAACCGATGTCAGAAAAAGTTAACAATTGTTTCACCTGTGGAAAGCAAATACCAAAGCAAGATTTCCATTCCTACTGCATCACCTATTTAGGCCCAGACCACAAAGTACGTTGCTACCAGTTTTGAGCGTTGTTCAACACCCGAACTGTTTGTCATCAAGCCCTTATTGTCGCTAAATACTTCTGCTCTCGATCTTCGTATTCCAAAATGGCTTCGGTAAGCCATCCAACTACCAATCTTCCAAAAAAAACGTAAGGATAAAGACAGAGACAGACCGCACAGATCCAAAACTGCCGACGACACTTCTGTTAAGCTAGTCTCCAGTTCGCCAGTACTCAGTGAGGAGCTTTCACACCCCCTGATGCCCGCTTCGATGGATTCACAAGCCGTTACCGAGACCCGTTCAGAGTTTGTATGCTGCAAGACTCTTCTTTGACTATGGAACCTGTGGATGTCTCTACCCTGAATGGGTCCGGAGCTGCTGTGCAGGCACCGGCTTCTGAGGAAGTTCTTCGCAGTACTGATTCTCAACACAAACTGACTTCTTTCGCATCTTCAGTTCTGTCTAAATCTACCGGGTTTCTAAGGCCAAGAGTACAAGCTACGCCTAAAGAAACGATAACCCAAACTCGAGCACCTGTTTCCTTGCCACAACATCAAATGTTTAAAATGGCAGAAGACCTAATTATGCTGATTAGGGGAAGCCAGCCTTCTCCTGCTAACAGAAAGAGACCTGTCCCCAGCAGCTTTAACAGACCAAGAGTCCGACGACTCTGAGGTTTCTGAATATGAAGATATGCCTTTTTCTGCTTATGAGGATTCAGGTGCAGAGGAATCCATTCCCTCTGGTTCCCCTCAAGAGGATTTTTCTTTTGGTGAAACCCTGCATACTTTAAGAGACGATTTCTACTGGGAATGCCAAGACTATCCTCAGTCCAAAAAGAGACTCAGAGAATTTCTAGATTTGCCACAACATAGACCTTTAGCAATGCCGCCAGTTCTGGATGTCGTGGATGATGTTTTTATGGAAACCAGCCTAACTCCTGATACTTTACCCCCTGCTCCAAGAAAACCAGACAGGTACTACGGAGTCCCTGACTCTCACAAACTTCTTTTCAAAAATCCTACTGCTGACCCAGAGGTAATTTCCCACAGGCCTAAAGGTTTAAAAGCAACTACAGCTAAAAATTCCACTCCTTCGTACAGGAATTCCAGAGCTTTAGACAGATGGGGTAAAAAAGTATTCACCTCTGCAACTCTCGCCATTAGAGCATTGAATTGCCATTTTCACATGCTGAAATACCAGCAACATATTATGGAACTTGTTAAGCAAAAATTAGCTACCTTTACATACTGTGCCGAAAATAAAGAATTACAAGAGCTTATGCATTCTGCAAGCCAAGTCAGCAAGCATACTTTGTAATATGGTTTTGACGCCTTAGAAGCATCTTGCAGGGCAGCAGTCACTGGTTCTGTACTGAAAAGGCATGCTTGGCTTAAGGAGCAGACCTTGCCAAACCATGTCAAATCAAAATAACTAGATGCTCCTTTGAACAAGCACAATCTGTTTGGCACCAAAGCAGAAGAGGTTCTAAAAAAAGATGGAAGAAAAGGCTAAATCTATGCAGACAGTCAAAGATTTCTTGCAAGTGCACCCTCCTAGATTCAGTAGGCATTGCCCCTCAAAACATTGGTCCTTTCCGGTCCCCTCAAGGCCATCTCAAACTAGACCCCCTATGCTGACCGCCTTAAAAAACTCCAGCTATACTCTGTTGCATATCGTCTGCTCAGAGGCGGTTTCTGCTTAACATACAAGGCCATGTAAAACCCAGAGCTGTTGGACATGCTACACTTAAAGAAATCCCAATCCTTCAGAGCCACATGCTCCAGGGATCTAAACCTTGTCATCACAATAAACAAAACTTGCTGGAGGGATAGGTTCCTGACCCAGAGACTCCCCAGACTCTGGAATAGACTGCCCATACATGTCAAGCAGAGTGCCTCCTTGGCCCTCTTCAAAAGGAACCTTGACAATTGGATCGGAGAAAGGAAGTTCACCCCGGGGATCACGTCAGTCGCCCTGCTAGACAGGGGTCCAGGGAAGTAAATAGTGTGGGAAGAAATGGCCAGGAAATTGTCATGGCTAGGCTTGTATAGGCCCTAGGGCCAATAGCCTAGTACCAACCTATGAACCCAGGAGAAACAGACCCCCCCCCCAGACTCCAGTCTCAGGGTATGCAGAGATCTAAGCAATGGAGTGCCTCCACTTCAAAAACAGGGAATGCTAAGCCACCCCCTTATGGAAAGAATTCACAATGACTTCTCTATTCCTCTCCTTATCTCTGCCCAACTGCTTGTGCCCCTAGGAGGAAAACTTGTCCATAATGCATAAAACTGGACCTCCATCACCAAAGAATAATGGGTCCTCAACATTGTATTCCAGGGGTACAAATGTTACTTCCCACTCACTGCCAACCCCAACAGGGTTCCCAGACCTTCCTCCAACCCGGTGGGCAGAGGCACAAAACCAAATTCTATCCCTGCTGTCCATAAGGGCAATTCAACTTGTTCCGGTGGAACAGATAGGTCAAGGGTTCTATTCTCGACTTTTCCTGGCACCCAGAAAAGAGAGCACTTGGTGCCCAATCCTAGATCTTTCCACTCTAAATACCTTCTTGGTAGTACCAAAATTCAAAATGCTCTCCCTTCAGCAGCAGCTTCTTCCTATGCTGGCCTGGTTTGCCACTCTAGACCTAAAATAAGTCTATCTGCACATTCCTATCAGGGACTCATGCAGGAAATACCTCAGTTTCAGGGCAGGATCTCTGCATTATCAGTTCTCTGCACTTCCCTTTGGCTTATCCACTGCTCCCAGATTATTCATAAAATGCTTGGCTCCATACTTGGACGATTGCCTGATTCAGGCAGACAGTCAGGAACAGCTGTTGCAGCACCTCAGATTTGTAAAGAACCTTCTAACCTCCCTGGGGTACACTATCAATGAAAAGAAGTCAAAACTAGTCCCCAGTCAAAAGATTGTATTCCTGGGAGCAAGCTTGGACACAACATCCCAGATGGCATTCCTTACTCCAGAAAACAAGCCTATCTGACAGGCTACTTCGCTCAAATGGCCACCAGAACCCAGCTATCTGCAAGGAAATTCCTGCAGGCCCTAGGGTTCATGGCCTCTTGCATTCTACTAATTCCATATGCCAGACTGAATATGAGGAAACTTCAGTGGTACTTAAAAAGTCTTTGGTGCCAACATTCTCAGGACCTGGAAACCATCATACCTTGTCTAAGGACAGAGTTTCTTTGGTGGGCAGCAGCATGCATCCACAACAAGGGACTTCCCTTTACTCAACCCCTCACTGCCCAAACCCTAACCACAGATGCATCAGGCTGCCTGGGGGGCACACCTGGATGACAAGTGCATTCAGGGCCACTGGATCCCAAGTCTATCTCATCTGCACATCAACCAAAAAGAAATGCTAGCTGTTCAGCCCACTCTGACCGCTTTCAGGTCCCTACTCTCACCAGGACCCCTGCTGATAAAAACAGACACCACCACAGTTATGTGATACATCAGCAAGCAGGGGGGAACACACTCTTACCCACTCTGCAGGCTAGCCATGGCCCTGTGGAACACAGCCTTGTACATGTAGATTCATCTGCAAGCTCAATTCCTGCCAGGAAAACATAACTATCTGGCATATGACTTGAGCAGAAATCTCGTAGGCCCACATGAGTGGCAATTAGACCCCAGCACCTTCAGTATTCTAATCCAGAAATGGGGGACCCCAGAGTTGGACCTCTTTGCCTACCCCTGCAATCACCAGCTCAGCAAATTCTGCTCCAGGACACCTCACAGCAGGGCCTGGAAAGTGGATGCCCTATCCTTCCAGTGGGAAAACCTCTCAATCTATGCTTTCTCCCCCTATGCCTCTTCTCTCAAGAATATTACTCAAAATAAGACAGGACAAGCCAAGAACAATCTTGATTGTCCCAGACTGGCCACACCAGCACTGGTACCCACTACTACGCAGCCTGTCACTGGTGCCACCCTGACACCTACCCCAGATCCCAACCCTCCACACTCAGCAGGGGGGACAGATCTTGCATCCTCAACTGCAAACCATGAATCTTGCAGCCTGGCTTTTTCTTTAAATTCTCCCCCAGTGACCAGCCTCAGCAAGCAGGTACTGGACGTCATTCTTGAAGCCAGAAGACCTAGTACAAGGAAATCCTATGCTGATAAGTTGAAAAGGTGTTGTTCCTGGATTCAGTCTAAAGGAGAGGATACAGCACTGCCCTCCTTACCTCTAATCCTGGATTACCTAGCAGACCTACTCCACAGAGGCCTATCCTTCTCCTCCATTAAGATCCATGCCTCTGCCATTTTGGCTCATTACAACACTGAGCCACCTCTTTTCAATCACCCTCTTATCAAACAGTTCCTGGGAGGGGCAAACAACTTAAGGCCACCAAGGAGAGCACCCACCCCTGCTTGGGACCTTAACTTTGTACTGGAAAAGCTCACGCTACCCCCCTTTGAGCCTGCAGCATCAGCAGAGTTAAAATTCCTCTCTTGGAAAACAGCCTGGCTTCTGGCCATCACTTCAGCTAGAAGAGTGTCTGCGCTACAAGCACTTATGGCTGTGGAACCCTTCATTATCTTTCATGCTGACAGGGTTTCCCTCAGGACTAACCCTTCCTTTATGCCTAAAGTGGTGTCCAGTGTGGCTCTCAACCAATCTATTCATTTGCCAACCTTCTTCCCTAATCCTCAAAATAAAGGGGAAAGGATCCTGCACTCCTTGGATGTGCACAGACAGCTCAGATACTACCTTGATAGGACTAAGCCCTTCAGAAAATCTGACCAGTTAGTAGTCAGGTTTGCACCAGGGGCAGAGGGCAAGGCCATTTCAAAACCAACAATCTCCAAATAGATAGCACACTGCATCCATTTCTGCTACAAGCACCATGGGAAACCAACCCCTCAGGGGGTCAGAACACATTCCACTAGAGCAACTTCTACCTCTACGGCATTCCTCAGGGGAGTCCCTACCAGGGACATTCTAGAAGCTGCTACCTGGAGTTCTGTACACACTTTCACCAAGCATTACCACCTGCCTATCTTTTCCAAATCCAGGGCGGGTTTTGCAACAGCAGTCCTGCAGGGCATACTAGCCAGCCATAACTCTTCTTGACTGCCTCCACCCTTTCTTCAGCTTTTTAAATCAACCAAAGTGTGATGACTGCAACAGTGAAACATGAAGAACATAGTACAGTTGTGTACACTTACCATAAATGTAGATGTTCGAGTGTATTCACTGTTGCAGTCCTGGTTTCCCTCCCTCCAGCCCCCTTGAGTCTCTCTCTCCTTTCTATGTCTATTACTCACCCCCTTCAGGGGTATTGGTATTGATGTTTACTTTTTACCGGTGGTGTTTTCCCCACCATAACTTAGCTCCCCACTGGGGGCTTCTAACATTTGGGGCAAGAAAAACTGATGTAATGGTGTCTGCTGCCTGTTTATATACCCCTGGCAACCTGATATCAGTCCTGGAGCAACAGCAACTGACGCAGAAATACTAAGTCTCTGGTATTCGGGCCGACTGAGGGCTACCTGCAAGCAGATAACCCAAGTGTGATGACTGCAACAGTGAATACACTCGAACATCTACATTTATGGTAAGTGTGCACAACTGTACCTTACTGTTTTTGGTTATAGATTCAAACGTTTTGCTTGTTAAATTTTCCCTTATCAATTTGCTTATGGTCCTCCAGAGGGTTTTCACAGCCCTGTTCTACTGTCAGGTGGAATACTAAGCCTAGCCTCAGAGGTACCAACACACCTCTCACCTACTACCCATTCCTAAGTGTGATCTGTTTTCCTGACCATAATAATTAACCTAATATTATGGATGGACAATTTCCCACAGTTTCTCCAGCCAGCTTGGTCAACATGGGCATCCTGAGGCAGTGTAGCAACTGCCTCATGTTCACTGAAAACTCTCTACTCCTAGTCCACACAAACTCAACATGAGAGAGATGCAGCTATATTAAGAACCTTGAATCTGTGCTCTTTCACACACCAGTCAGTACATATGACAATGAGTGAGTTGTTAGCTTGCACACCTCACCTTCTACTCCACCCAAACACTTATCACACATATGTACATATGTGGAGGTCCTCATCAGAAACATATCTAAACACCAGAGAACTCCCAAACATAAACACAATCATGCTACACATAATACTCCCTCTGTAGAACACAATACATGTAATAGCTCATGCACCAGTGTCTCGCCTTTCAAGTCCTTAAGGCAAAACACGAAACCAAACATATTAGTCATAGGTGATTCCATCGTGAGACACTCAGATGTCCCTTTCACCAGGCTGGATAAGGAAGAGGTCACTGTCAGTTGTCTGTCAGGTGCTAGGATCTGCCATCACACATGCACTCGTCTCTCAACAACAGGTACAGTTATAACTCAGTCCATTTTAGTGTGAATGACTTGAGACGTACCTCCCTGGACTATATGAAGAGGGACATGAATGAACTATCGAACTATGTGTCTCAGGCAGGTATATCCCTAGCCTTAAGTAGCATTTCACCTTCACCTAGGATGATGCCTCACTACAAACAGAAAATGATTTGACTTCAATAATTGGCTTAGATTTGTTGTGTCATTCTAGGGGGATCCAGTATCTGTCAGCCTGGGATGACATGACTGACAGACCTCGATGCTTTACCAGAGATGGTCTTCATCTGTCACCCCTGGGATTTTGGCTTCTAGCTAAGGCTCTTGCCACCCCCATAGTGCCTTTTGTAGGCAGTGTCTCAAGGATAAAATTCCTAACATAAACATTCCATCTAAAAACAACCTCATGGTTTTGCTGCTAAATGCTAGGAGTCTTAACATGAAACTGCACTCACTAGAAGTAGTCCTCACCTTGGAAGATGCAGACATTTGTGCAGTCACGGAGACCTGGTTCAAGGCTATGGAGAGCACACCAGTCAAACCGCATTACACCTCTTTCCACACGTTCAGATCACAAACTGAAGGTGTGAAAACTAAAGGAGGCAGTGTATCAATATTCATTAAAGATAAATGCACCTCCAGACTGGTTAAACAGTGATTCCCTGGAGATACTTCAGATGCAATTAACTGTCAGTAGGACACCTATTCAAGTCATTGCCAGCTACAGGACCCCCTCTCTAAATCAAGACACCCACTCTGCCTATTTGGATCTACTTGAGTCTATCAAGATAATCCAAACACCATAGTTTTGGGCAACTTTAACTACCCATCCATTGACTGGGTAAATTACTTGTGCTCAAACTTACTTGCCCAAAGGTTCCTCGACTTTGTTAACTCCAATGTCCTGGACCAGCTGGTTGACACCCTCACAAGGGGCTCCAACATCCTGGATCTTGTGCTTACCAATATGGGGGACCACTGTAGCACCCCCACTTTGAGGTCTTCCCTGGTGAGACCTGACCACAAATCAGTCTCATTCAAAGTAACTGTCACACCTGACCCACCCCTAGCAGCAACTAAATTAAAAAACTTCTCCAAAGTAGATTATAATCTGTTACGGGATGGTATAAATAGCTTCACTGCACCTCCCCTCTCAGATGAAACTGGCAACTATGCCGAGTTCTCCACCAATGCTTTATACAAACACCTGTATAACTGCAGTGACTCAGCTGTACCTGATAGGATCAAAACAAGTTCCTCAAGGAAGAGCAAACCTGCCTGGTGGACAACCACCATTAACAGGCTTTACAATAAGAAGAAAAAATTGCTGTCTAAGAGTAAGAGGGAGCGAGCCCTAAACTGGAAACACTCCATCCTCAGCTTAAACAAGCAAATAAGACTTCTTGTGAAGTCCCCCAAATCGAACTATGAATCCAAATTAGCTTCCTCAACTAAGGGCAACCATAAGGCATTCTTTAGTTACATCCATAACCTAAAAGGAAAGGCCCAGATTTGTGCCGAACTGGTAGTTAAGGATACCACATATACTGAGCCTGTAGACATAGCTAACCTGTTGACCGACATGTGCTGTGAAACCTTCACTCCCCTGTCCCCGCCACATTTACCCCATGACATCTCTACCACCTGTCCCCTACCTTGCATCTCTAAAGAGCAGGTCATAAAACCCTCTCTAAGGCCAAAAACACAGTATCTATGGGACCTGATAACATCCCAGGCTGCATCTTACATCGGCTCCAACAAGAATTAGCAACACCATTGGGTACTCATTTTAATCATAATCTAGGCATCCGCTTCATCCCAGCTGAATGGAAAATGGCCACCGTTATTCCCTTGCAAAAAGGTGGTGCTTCCACTAACCCCAGGAACTACAGACCTATTAGCCTGACTAGCCTTATCTGCAAGGTCATGGATTGAATCATCACATACCTTATCAACAAAGATATTGGAACTCTCCAAACACTTAACCCTACTCCGTTTGGATTTGTCAAAGGGAGGCCATGCCTGTTCTTTGAGACAGTCACCAAGGCCCTGGACAAGGGGAATCTGTGCATGCAGCCTACCTAAACATAGCTAAAGCTTTTGAAACTTTCCCCCACTCAGGCATCATTGACAAACTCACCCAGCTAGGTGTCAAACATTTTATCATTAGATGGGTCGCTAACTGGCTCACTAATGGAACACGTATAGTCAGAATAGGGGAATCCACCTCCCACAGCAGACCTGTAACCAGTGGTGTTCCACAGAGATCAGTCCTGGGACCTCTACTGCTTGAAATCTATTTCTCTGAAATACAAGCAAAAACTAAATGTTTGTGGCTGACAAAGTTTGCTGATGATTGCTAATTGGGAGCAGTCATATAATCTCCAAATGTTGCCAACATCCTACAAGAAGGTCTTACAAAAACAAATGATTGGTGCCAAAGTCATGGTCTTTCGGTAAGAGTGATGTTCCTCCTAACTACCACATCAATAGCAATACCCTAAGTATGCACTTAATGGTGAGAGACCTGGGCACACAGGTTGACAGCAAACTTACCTTTGATCACCATGTCTCCACAGTGGTAAGAAGGGCATTCTGCTTCGCTCATCTTTTAAGTAAGGGCATTCCCTCCAGGAGAAAAGAAGTTATAACCTCCCTGTACTCTTCCCTCATCAGGCCAGTAATTGAGTACAACTCCCTTTTTGGTATGCATCTTTCCAAGCACCTGCAGTGAATGGAAAGACCACAAAGGGTCCTCACAAGGAAAATTCAAGGTCTTCAGCATCTGTCCTATGTGGATCATCTGAAATCACTGTCACTTTATTCTGTTTCATACAGACTAATCAGAGGTGATCTGTGCCTTGCATATAAGGCATTCTCCGACTCTGCTTTATTGGAAATGCTGCATATCCACAAGTCACATGATATATGGGTTACTTGCTCTAAAGACTTTAACCTAGTATGTGACATTAATAGAACCTGTTGGAGGGGACAGATTTGTCTCCCGGAGGTTACCACAGCTTTGGAACAGACTCCTACTTCATGTTGAACAGCACACCTTACTGGCCCTCTTCAAACACAGTCTGGCTGATTGGATGGGTAACTGTAAATTCACTCTGGGGGTACCACCTGTGTCCCTCTTGGACAGGAGCAGTAGGTGTTGATCGTAGAAATAAGGGTAGAACTTGGCTAGGCTTGTAAGGGCCCTAGGGCTATTAGCCTAGTCACTTCCTATGATCCTATAAATGTAATGAATACATAAATAATGAAAGAAATATGAAACTGATAATATAATAAAGCAACCCTATTCTTTTTTCTGTTGGTGCCATGGGATCTTTTACATCTACCTGAGCTATCACCAATTCAGACAGATGGGACCTTAGTTTAAAATTTCATCCTAAAAATACCACACTCAAGACTGCCGCAACCCCCTTATAATGCACTGCAGTGTCAGTACTGGGAAATTAATGCAAGTACCTAATGTTGCAGTAGAACAGCCCTCTGATCTTCCAGCACTAAAGGTGAGTGAAGTATGAATACAAGGAAGAGAGACAGCATTTAAAAATGTAAAACCAAGGAAACATTGGTACACAGTTTTATACAATGCCACCATTTCTCTTGATTCAATACCACTGGTCTCTCACACAGTCCATCTATCTCTTTGCTCAATGCCCTTGGTTCCTTTTGTCGCCTTCTAGTCTGTCCCAAATCTTCTTCACAAGATTGACTTCTGCTTTTTTGCGCATGTGACAAAGGCACTGTAATCTGTTCTCCTTGACCTTCTTTCCAATTAGAGCTATTTAACCTTCCGCTCTGATGTCCTCATTTTTTCATCTGTTCCACAGAATAGATTGTACCACCCATTTCAGACACTTCATCTCCATTACCTCAAGCTTCCTCAACTTTACCTTCATTGCCCAGGTTTCTGTTCCATACAGTAGTACTGGTTGCACCATTGTTTTGTACATCTTTTCAGCTTTGTCACTTGTTGCACACTACCCCTGACACTTTGAGCCAGTTAGCTACAGGCCCTTTGATTCTAGCTTTGACCTCATTATTCAGACTTGCATTCTCCTCATCTACCCTCTCTCAGATAGATGTAGCTGTTAACCTGTTTCAATTTTTTCCCTTATCTCAGTTCTTAGCTTTTTCTGATTTCCCTATTTGCTGTCATTGCAACCACCTTATCTATACTCATTTTAATCCTGTGTGCCTTCAGTTTTGCATTCCGTTCTCCTGTCATCTGCTAATGTTCTTATTCAAAACCTGTATGTAATGCCACATTGTCTGCATACAGAAGCTTTGTTGATATGTGACTGCTGACTTGTTTGCTAATATATGAACGGCAGTGGGCTCAGAACTGAACCCTGTTGTACTCGCACTTCGAACCCCTATGTGAGTCTGAACACTATTTTTACTTCTGTCATTGAGTTATTGTACATATCCTGCACTAGTTTTACCAATGTTTCTGGGACTTCAAACCATTTCAGGACTGGCCAAATCACCTTTCTTGAAATGTTGTCATGTACTTTTTCCAAGTGTAGGAATGCCCAGTTGAATTCTTTCTTCATGTCTAATTTCTTTTCAACTATCTGTCTCACTGGAAACATCAGATCACTTGCGCTGCATCCTGATCTGAATTCAAACTGCTCATGTCCCATCTTATTTTCTACTAATCTCTGCATTTATCAGTTATGCTCTCCATAACTTTCATGCAGTGTGACAGGAGTTTGATACATCTATACTATCAATAGTTGCGAATGTCCCCTTTGTTCTTGTACACTGTCTCTACTGTGAAATGTCTGTTTATTATAATTACGTAAATCCGTACACAGCACTCATACTACATCCTGTACCATAACTGCATCTACACTTCCCTAAATCTCCCAAGACAAGTCCTCAAGGTGCCATCCAAGGCCAAGAACACTAGTTCTATGGGTCCAGATATCATACCTATCTGCTTATTGGTCATTCTGTAACTTGACTTGTCAGACAACCTACAGAGATTATTCAGTATTATCTTATAAACAGGCTTCATGCCAGGGGAATAGAGGATAGCAGCAGCAGCCATCCATTTGCCCAAAATGGGGCTTCAGCAAACCCAGGTAATTATAGACCTGTAAGTCTGACAATCCTCAGCTGTAAAGTTATGCAAATTTCATTGTGGAATTAATAAATAAGGACGTGTTATAATTTTGCATTCTGGATAGTCTGTTTATTTTGTTATATTACAGTTTGTAACATTTAGATTCAGAATTTTGTGTTTGTACTTTTAGGGTTGGTAAATTTGCATTTAATCTTCCAGAGTATAAACACTTTATATAAGACAGCAAAAAATATTTATCTAAACTACAAATAGTTACAAGTATTGCATTTTATCTCATTACTTTTCCTGTTGATTAGGGTAAAAAAAGCTTGCATGTAATTTTCCTGTTAATTGGGACAAATTCTGGCTGTGTGCTTACATTTCTAGGCTTTGTAAATGATGAACCATTGGTATTGTTGGTTCACTTATGGGAAGTATGATCTTGTAAATTACTGCTGAAAATACGTGCGTATTATGCAGTAGAACAGGCAGTCATTTTACTGGATGCAAAATAGCACCGTTTCATTTTTCTGAATATTATTTCCTTGCATTGCAAGATCTAAAAGAAGAAACCTGAGTTGCACATTAGTTCTCCACTGGTTGGAATGTCTAACTTTTTTAGCAAAATTACATATTCAGGGATGTTTGTATCCCACGGTGGTGGTGCTGCGGTAGCGTTGTCGCCACACAGTAAGACGCTGTCCAGTTCGATTCTCAGCTAGAGCGTCTGCTGCATGGAGACATGCATGAATGGGTGTACCTTCGTTGAAGGTTGTGCATCAGGGCTGGTAACTCGGCACGTAAAAATGTACTACCATTCATAAGCGGACCGGTACCTGTTCCGCTGTGGCGACCCCTAACCGGGAACAGCCGAAAGACACAACAACATATTCAGGGATGTTTGTGCACCTGCCTGATATGCCAATGCACAGCTACATAAGCATGCTTACCCTTGGATCCCAGCAGTTCACTTTTTACTCGCCACACAGTTCATACCTTGGTCCTTGCCGCTTCCATTAAACTCCTGCATATACAAGCCTAAGCATCATATACGTGATCATGTGACCATTAAATTACTCGCAAAGCTCGACACTGGCAGTATGTATATTGTCTTAGGGAAGACTATGATGTTGTGAACTGCCGCAGTTGTCAGAGGTTCAACTGAATGACTGTATCCAAGACAGGTAAGTTAATAGCTTACTTCAGAAACATGATAGATGCTGAAAGTTCTTCACATGGATCAGCAGGAGTGTACCCTTTATGACACTAGGCATAACTGACAAGGACAATTCACTTAGAGGCTACATCCTTGCCTAAACCTCCTCAAAAATAATTCTGGTGGCAACTAGCCTCCACTTCAACTTTGAGGTGGTGAGTTCACCTCCAAGAAGCGAAGGCTTGAGCACTCTTTTGGATTCCATGGAAGCATTTTAAAGTTGATGAGTACCCCTGTCTTTGGATGATTGGCTGGAGCCCATGGACAGTCATGAGGTCAGTCATTTGAGTCATCTGGCCAGGGATTAGGGTTTTTTTCGGACTATGGACTTCTTCCTGGGGCTGCATTCCAGGGCCATAACACCCAGGAAGCTTTGGCTAAGAAAAATTGTCAGAACTTCCAACTTCAGGGCTTACACCTCAGGATTATGACAAATAGATTTTTAAACACCTTTATTAAATTATCACTTAAGACATAGATGCACATACATTACTCATTTACATACATTATAGTATATATACATTTTATTTATTTCTTTATATCAACTCTCAATTAGTCCAGTGTTACATAAATTGTTCAATTCCTGCTTTCCATTAAACATCACTTCTCCTGAACATTATTTTGTATGGATTTTTCATGTATTTTCCCACAAATGCTATTTATTTCTATGTAAGTTGCTCCTTTCCTCTTGTAAAGATCCAGTTTCCAGTTATTTTATCTCTGTTACCATGTTCAGTACTTTAAATACAGTTGGCTTAGATTTTGATTTCCATTTTCTATTAGTTTAATTTTTGGCAGCCAATAGAATGCCTTGCTATGTCTAGGCAATTCAGATGATCCCTAGCAGATTTTTGATGTCTGATGACAGCTTGAGTCATAGGTGCAGGAGTGCATCATTAAGAGTTATGTCTGAGGTATGTGCATATACCTATCCCTGACTCAGGTAACCATTGCCCAACACATGTTCCAGAAGTAGTTCTTCATCACTTGATGACCAATATCAGTTTATAACCTGCTTGTCCCTGCACAACCTTATTCCCATAAGTAGTGGCAAATTCACATGGTAGTTCTTCACCCTGAAGATCTAAGGGTATCATCTCTGAAATTAACATGGATAATAACTTAATGTCTGTCCTTTGAAAAGGCCATTAGGCTTTTAGGAGAAAATTCAACAGGCTTTGAGCCCCTATTCCTTCCCTCCAGAACTACCTGAATGATTTTCTGAGGGGAGGCCTGAAGAGGGTTGTGTCATCTCACCCATGGATTTGGTCATTAGAAAAACTGTGAAAGCAACTGGGAGGAACCTTAACTCTTACCTCTCTACTTAAAAAAAAAAAAAAGATGCCCTTCATAAGCTGCCACTGGAGTTGGCTCAAACTCACTAAGCATCTCACTGCTACTTCCTTTTTGATATCGTCTAGTACAATTTCCAGAGATTACAGTATTTCTCTAAATTGCCATGAGATAAGAAGTTCATTGACTTGGATAGGTGGATCAAAAAACTTTACTTCTTTCCTACTTTGGGGCTCAAAGAACTCAGTTATTCATCTCAGAAGTCCAAGATCCAGACAAACCTGTGAGGAAGGCATTGGAGAAGTCTAACAGCCACCTGGAGTCCGAATACTTTTTATGAGACTTTGTCTGTGACCTCCATTGTGAGATTCCTTGCATCCTATTGCAATTTTAAAGGTACTCTTGCCTTTGCTAAGACTACAGGCTCAGGTGTATGCGTGTGCAGGATGGCATGGCTGAGATTGTATTCCCTCAAGGAAGAGATAAGGAAGAAGATCTTGGATGCCCATTTTGGGGCAAGTTCTATTTGACAAGTATGACCTGGTCCTGGTTAGTGATCTACAGAGGAGGAAGCAGACCTTTACTTCTGTCAAGCTTCACTGTGATCCCTGTCCTGCCGCTTTTGTCTGCTAGACCTAGTAAACTTCAAAAGAAGGAAAGACCTCCTCATGTCCACAAGTGTCACATAGTCTTGCCTCATCCCGTACTAGTGAAGATGTGCAGGTTAGCATCTCCCTTGGTGTCCTGTACCACTGACCTGACTATGGTCTGGGACCGTCCATTGAGAAGACAATTTCTGACTTCACTCTGGCTTAGACAGCCATCATAAAACTAATGCTTTCTAAGTGTATTTGTCTTTCACCAGATCCTGGAGTACAAAGTTTTCCCCCCTAAAAGGTCATCAGTGATGCTTCAGTCTACATCAGCATTGCTGTTGGAATAAGCTCAGATTGTACTGATGAAAAGGGCCATAGATGTCTCAGACCTAGAAGAGGAAAGGGGGGGGGGTTACTCCCATCTATTCTAAGTTCTAAAAGGGATAAATGATTTTTCTTCCATTCTGAACCTCGGCATATTCAACCAGTATTTCCAGTATGTTAATTTCCAGGTGATAAACCTGCAGAGGATTGTGTATTTTCTCCAGTAGAGTGCCTGGATAGTGTGACTGAATGTGAAATATGCCTTTTGGAGTCTCTGTATTCTGAGTCTGCACCAGTGTTGCTATTTGGGCATTTCTGAACACCTAGAGCCCTCATCAAAGTATTATTCACAGTGGCCAGTCAAAGCCATGTAAAAGACGCATGCCTGTCTGTCCTCTTATCTGAATGACTAGAAGGTGATGCCTTGTACAGTAGTTTGCTTGAGGCAGCCCTCCTTCACATGCTCATGGTTTTTACCAGGGGTGTCCAACCTTTTGGATTGCTGGGGCCACATTTGTCTTGGGGCCACATATAAAATATATCATATAGTTAATTCTTTTGCTGCCACAGGAGACCAAAGTCGACCTCCTGGCTGTACTGTAGGTGCATTTGAACAATTAATAAATGTAATAAATGCCTAATATTTGCCTTAAAATTCTAATTCTGATTTTAATTCTCTAATCTAACTGTTAACTCTAACATCTTAGTTAATATATAGATTTTTTTTACAAATAAACAGATATTCACTACAGCAGTAGCATTTCTCACTGGGAAAAACACTCCAGCAGTCCATCTACATACAGTGTCAACATTAGCAGTCCTACAATACTATAATCCACAAAAATAAGCCAACAAATGTGCAATAAAGTAAAGAATTCACATTACTGATTTAATAAAACAATTCTGAATAAGCTACAAGAGGGTCTCACCCAAACAAATTACTGGTGCCAGAAACATGGCCTCAAGCTAAATGCCAAAAAATGCACAATCATCCCCTTTGAGGAGAGTGATGTCCCCACAAATTATCACATTAATAACAATGTTGTAAGCACGCAATCAGTCTTGAGGTGCTTGGGCACCCAGGTTGATAGAAACCTGACTTTTGACCACCACATTGTCTCCATTGTACGGAAAGCTTTTTACATGGCCCACCTCATTAGTAAGGGTATCTCATCCAGGGACAAGGAGGTCATAACATCCCTGTATTCTTCCTTTACAAGAGCAATTATTGAGCGCAACACCCCTTTTGGCAAGTGCCTCAGCAAAACACCCTGCCAAAAGAAAGACTACAACCATTTCTGACAAAAAAGGTCAAAGGACTGAGTTCATTTAGTTATCCAAACAGACTAAAAAGCTTCTTGCTTTCCTCTGTCTCTCACTGGCCCTTATAAATTTCATCACTGGCTTGCTTTCCAGGCTAAGAAAGATCCTGCCTTAAGAGACTTTCTCCACCTCAGAAATACTGGTTATATTTAAAACACTCACTACAAAGACCACAGCCTTCACTGCAACATAAACAAGCCACTTTGTATGGACAGGTTCTTGACACAAAAACTTTCAACTTCTGTAAAAAGCTCCTCTCATTATCAAACAATGTAGTTCAACAACACTACAACTGGATGGATAGCCATAAATGTACTCCTTAAGTAAGTAGCATAGCCTTCATCAAACCGGAAGGAAAATACACATACTAAACTTTCCCAGCTGGATGGCTAAGATCTAATACTGGTTACTCAAGTCTACTTGTCTAAGAAGAGGGGCCTATTTTATTAAGAATTCCATTTGCAAAAATATATTCAGTATACATATTAAATCTTTCTCCCTTACACACACACACACACACACACACACACACACACACACACACACACACACACACACAGAGCTCCTACTTGTAAAATAGGCAACCTCAGTGATCACATGACACAGTCTCACTGATTGAAATTGTCTGGAAGTCAAAATATCTGAAAAAAAATCAAGATGGATTCATCCATGCAATTTCCCACCACCAAAAGGACCATCGATAAATCAACAAACAACTGCTCAGCAAAAATTAAATCAACAAGAAATCTATAAACTCTCTAAGCTCATACTACATACTGGAGTAAACATACAACTCCCTTCCAATCTAAAGCCATTTGACATTCAGACATTTTAATTTGTGCAGAAGTTATTCACAGACTGACCGTTTACTAAGCTGTAATGCTGACCATCGCTTTTGAAAAAAACAAATTCCCAGACTTTGTCAATAGCTCAAAGTGAAGAAAGGATTACTTTTTTTTATGTATGTATTTATTTAATTTTGGAAAACTTCTTTAAAACTGTTAAATTGATCACACACCCAGAAACACAGAAAAGTTATTGTGATAAGTAAACCACAGACTGCTGCAAGAAATCAGTCACAGCACACTATGCTTTCATCCGAACCAATGAAGCATACCTGTCAATTCCAAAAGAATTAAAGTAGCTTAATAAGAAAGTTATTTGCAAGGTTACATGGCAGTTTATATTGGAAATAAGTGGAGATATTAAAAACGCTCTGTTTCTCATAATTAATGCTGAAAAGTCTTCCAAGGTAAATACAACCTTCTGATTTAGCATGGAACCATACCTCTCAACCTTAGAGTAAGAATTCTGGACAAAGCGAAAAATAAAATTGGGACACAGGCCCAAAAATAGTTATGCATCACAGGCACCATTGAAACAAGTGTAGCTGCAAACATTATACATCACGTATAATGTTTCTATCCCATTATTGCCAGTTAAGCTTTATATGGCTCATTCAATCCTGCCGTCTTTTGCAACAAAGAAAACCATACTTTGAAATGACAAATCCATTAAAAATAATAAAATACATTGGATCCACATCCTGCAACTTCCTACCTGCAAACAACCACAGAGCTTTCACTGAAACTAGGGCTGCTTATTTCCACAGAATGACACCTCTCCCTAATTAAGTGTAATGGTATACAATCTACCAAGATCTGGACTACCTGAAATAAATTAAATTATGGCCTGTAAATTGCAAATGCACTTGTTTAATTAAACTACATTTCAAAGCCCATTTGCTGTATTTTTTTCAGTAACATCCCAATATCCATTTCAGGTCACTTTACAAGACATTGGCAGTGGTAGACTTGGTATCCTCCAGATCCCTACAGGACCACACTCATACTGCTAACATTGTCCATTAAATATAAATATCCATCCACTGTAAATGGCAAGAAGCTATGTCTTAAAAAATCTATTTTGGCATGCCTAGTACCCAATTATCAGGTTTTGAAACAAAGAAACATATTCTCCACAGTTTGTCTCTGTCTTTAATAATCATCTACTGTTGCAGCACTCCCAGCACAAACACACATACACACTAAAACCCCCACCATTTAAAAAATGACATTGTGCCCACCTGATTTGCCAGTATTGATGATCCACCAAAGATATGCTTACTGTTGTCCAGTCTACCACTGCCTAGAACCCACCAATGACAAGACAGTACTGGGTGATTTTTTGTCAAAAAAAAAAAAAAAAACTTTATATGTTACAGTCCCACATTAGTCAATCCACTACTGACCCATTAACCCTAGGCTGCTGTCTCATTCTTACTCCCTGAGACTGCATTACCTTGGATGACTACTTTTATTTCCTAAGCAAAAGACACAGATTGGAAGATGAGGCAAAAATCCAGACATTCTTCGAAAAGCCATACAGTTGGGAGGTATGATTTCATATTCAATACAACACTCTCCCTGTCAGGAAAGCTGCAATTTAATGAAAGTGTACTTTTAATGTAGGATGCATTTGTGAGCTAACTTGTTTGTACGTTAGCCTCTTTGTGCATGTGTCTCTCTCTGCCTCTCTGTCATGCACCCATAAACACACACACACACACTTCTACTTTCATGCACACAAACATTCTGCTTTCATGCATGCACTCACACCATACTTGCCTATTAACACAGGTTAAGTGCCGTCTCTTTAAAAGGTAAAGGCGGCAAATCCATAGATGAGTCTCTCTCTAGCAAGAGCACACACATTGATTCTTTGGCATGAAATAATGGCGCGAACCCACAGACCCTTCTTTGGTGCAAAAAAATCAAAACTAGAAGGATGCTTTGGTGCATGCGCACACCGATGTTAGAGTTACAGGTCACAGGCACGAAAAACACAACAAAAAAGTGTTTTGGGGCATGCGTACATCGATGTTGGAGTTAGAGGTAGAGGGCCGCATGGCAGAGCTCTGAGGGCCGCAGGTTGGACACATGTAGTTTAGACTCTAGTGCTAAAACAGTTCTGGGTTTGAGCCCAGACTTTTCTGCACCTTCTTTGCTTGATGGCAGCCATGATCGTCATAGTGCCTTTTATATGCCTGAGAATGAGGCTGCTGAAATGGATTGTAGGGTATCAGTGGCTACAGAGTCACACTTTTTATGTCAGACCTTTGTTACAGGCCTGTATATGGAGTGCAGTCATCACCAATCTGTTGGTGAGTCTTCCTTTTCTGCAACTGAGCCTGTTACAGATATTAATGGCAGATGCTTCACTTGTCAAACTAGGAAGCCTACCTAGGCTCTGATACAGTGCAAGTGCGTGTTCCTCCCAGGAAGGAGGGCTTCACATCTTCAAGCTGGAGCTGGCAGCAGTACTTTTCTGAAGGGTTTTAAAGAAGCATCTACTTCTAGTCCCTCTTCTCTTCCAGTTAGATAGATAGTCCTTAGTGCCAGCATCTAAACAAGGAAAAAACACAAGGTTTGTGTGTTTCCCAGCTGTGTGGTAAAGTGATATAATTTGGCACTGAGCCATAGACAAGGGCTTCCTTTTCTCAGTTGTTTGCATTTCTGATTGGTTAACAGGATAGATAATTTTATAGGCCAAGTATTCGATCCTTTTTGTAAAACTCTAGATACAGACTCAGAACTTGGTCTGGTCTACCAGAGAAATGGTACATGGCCATTAATCCCTTTTGTCTCTCAAGAATGTGTGGTTATAACCCTTTTCTATTTTTTATACTTTCATTATGTGATATAAGCGCATACACATTGATAGCAAATAAAAAAACAATATTAGCATTTTCCATTTATGTAAATTATACATTATGTATGCATTTTCTTTCTTTGTAGGGACTGTATTTCAGTCGACATTACATAAATAGCTCTGTTCATGCCTTGCCTTAAACTTTACTCCTCCAGTTGAACATTATTCTGCATGCATTTCCATTTATTTCTATGCAGTTTGCTCCTTCCCTTTTCTAAACAACTGGCTTCCAAATCCCCTAGAATATTTAGTTTTTCCACATACAATTGGTTTAGATTGATTTCCATTTTCTAGTAATTGCTTTCTTGGCAGCAGATAGAATTAAACTTAATAAGACCTTGCTATGTCTAGGTAATTCAATTCCTGTGTCCCAGCTTAAAACAATAATTTCCTTACTTAGAGCCATTTCCTCCTGTAGTATTTCTGGCTGAGTAAACTGTAGGGAATTTTTAAAATCTCTCAACTCATTGCATTCTCAAAAAACGTGTTTCCAGTTACCTCCTTCCTCTTGATCACACCTCCAAAATCTGATCTGATGTTGTCCTTTTCATTCTTCCTCACTGATGGGGTCAGATCCGGCTCGGCCACATATCCAAGTTTTGGATCCCAGTCTCGAGCTCTTCTCTCTACCTGTAACATAGCACACCTTTCCTAAGTCCTCCGATCTTGTTTGCCGCCAATGTGGTAAGATGAAAGGTTCCTAAGTCTGGAGCTGTAAGGAAATGTATTTGCTTATTTTTCTCCAAACCAATTGTTTAAATTCTTAGCTTTATTTTTTCTAATGTTGTATTTTCATGTTGGTTTCTTCTCCTTCAGTAGCTCATGTGGCTATATGTTAGCATTTAGATTTGTGAACTTGTTCTCCAGCAGTTTCTTTAGGCTGTGCTTGACCTGTCAGCAAGTGCGTCTGTGTTGTCTAGTTGTTGACTCGTATTTTTTTTTAATTTTTTTTTTTTTTTAACAGCCTGCACTCTCAGAGCTTGCCTTTTCGCTGTAGTTTCTTTTCTGCTGTGCCCAGCCCTCTTTTCTGCCTTGGTCCATTGGAGTCAAGTGGACCTTATCTGGGTATTTTTTGCTGCAGTGATGGTGTTCCTGCCATACCTCTCAACTTTCCAGATTTTTGCAGAATGTCTAGATTTGTGGCTCTTTTTTTTTTTTTTTGGTCTCTTCCTCACAAAATTTGTGGTTTTCTGACAAATCACTGGGATGATTTGAGGATTGAAATCACTAAATAACGACATACATTTGAGTTTCAGACCTCAAATGCTTCAGAAAATGTATGTTAAAGCACACCCTATTACTATAGCAGCTTTCTAAGTTTGTAAGAGCAGTATTTAAAATATGTGCCTATTTTTGGGCTTTTGTTCCCCCCATTTTGCTGGACTTTATCCAGATTTCTTGCACTCAGAGGTTGAGAGGTATAGTTCCTGCCTTGCAGTGAGACCACCTTCTGTCTCGTTCTAGCAGGGAGTGCGGTCTGTTTGTTCCTACAGTAGCTTCCTGGTTTGGGCTCTACTATTCCTGTTTTTGTCTCTTGTCCTTGGAGTCAGGGATCATGACCGTCTTTGTTTTCTGAATCCCCTGTCTTTTATGGGCTGTGCAGTTTTTCACAGAGTGCCTACTTGTTTTTTCTTGGGTTTTTGGACTGGAGGGAGCATATGGCTTGGGGTGCGGCTGCTCTGCTTTTCAAGTGAAGACCACTAAATCCTGCATTGTTTGTGCATTGCTGCACTTGCCTTTTAGCTTTCATGTTTTTGATGTGCTTGTGCCAGTGCTTTATTTATGTATATAAATCTAGCTAGGTAGGTCGGTTGTCTGCAGCATGGGTGACGCACATGCACACACACACAGAGGAGGCACATTTTATTTGTTGATGTGTTGTGTGGTTGGTGACAAGACTACAACCCTCATGAAGTTTGTGCTTTTTTGGCTAATTACACTGATGAGCCTATATATATATATATATATATATATATATATATATATATATATATATATTTATATAATGTATATATATAAACTTTTGAGTTTTGGGCTTCGTACTCTGATTCCTCTTTCTGCTGTCTAGCCTTTTCAGAGAGTATCTAAAGGAGTTCAGGGCTTCTTGCATTGTGCCCTTCCAGATCCTGGCAATAGTTCCTTCAGGGGCTCAAGCCCCCCTTTAAAAAAAAATAAATGACAAAATGAAATTGCCATTCAAGAATTCAGATCCAACCCTATTGGATCCGAAAACTCCTAGGAACTCCTCCAGATCCCTTGGATCTAAAAGGCTCGGTCTGGTGAAGTTTTTGCAGCTTACCTACTTTCATTGGATACTAAGTCTCTGGCTCAGACTATCCAGAGCATTCTTGTGAGAAATACACTTTAAGCTGCCTCCTCAAATCTAAGCCTTAATAAAAGCAAAAGCATTTTTGGATCCTACCCTCCACCTTCAGATCTGATCTGCTCAGTTATTTCCTGAAATCCTAAGACTAGGATCTGACATCAACAGATTACCTGGAGTGAGCTTAGCTATTATCGGATCCCAGTGCCTTTGGATGCAGAACTGTTGAGCAGATTTAGCTTTCTTTGGGTTTGAGGAATCCCTTGGCTCCAATGGTCCTGCTGTTTCTGAATTATTTTATGGAAATTTTCAGTACAAATCCATCTCCTCTGTTCACATACTCCTCCATAGTCAGTTTTCTTTCAAAATTTCTTTTAAGGAAATGGGAGTTCATTGGGGGCAATGAAGAAAAATGAAATACTATTAGTATAGTCATTCTGCTTGTGTGTGCTTTTACAGTCATCTGCAGTAATTAGCAGCAACATATCTAAGCTTATAAGGGCAATAGTTAGAATCTGTCCATATTTTTTGTGGCCTTTCTCTCCTTCATATAAGGCTTTGTCCAGTTCCCTTGAGCTAAGAGGATGAGAGGCAAGGCACAACATCTGCTCGTCATTCATTCCTTAGATGAAATAGAATAATATATATTTTCTTATTCTTTGATGTTTGTAGCATATATGTACATTTTTCAAATCATGTATTTTACAGTCTTTTTATTCTTTACACATATGGTTTAGGAATGGTTTTGATAGAAATGGAAAATTACTGATTAATACATGTTTATGCAACTTCTAATAGAAGAGCCATTCCCTGCTGTTACAATATATCAGAGTGTGTCAGTCTGTAACCCTTGTTCCTGTCTGCTGTGACATTTCCATTCTATCTTTATCCTAATAGCAGGCTGAGCTTATAGTTTTACGAACCACTGTGAAGTTTTATAGCTGGCTTACATATGACATCTGACTATTAGAGGAATTATTTTTGAATTAAATATTTATTAATATTGATAATTATGCCTTCATAAAGAGAGGAATTATTTATAAGCACTATGTTATCTTGGCTGATATCATTTACTTGCAGCATTGTATTATTTTATGTCACTGACATTCACATAAAATATTGTTCATACACGTTGCTCAAGGAAGATTTCATAAGCTGGTGTCTCAATTTTGTTTGAGATCCCAGTGCTATAACAATGCTAATGTTTGGTATGCTTGTATTTTATAGTCATTTCTTCTCATCTCCATTTGAACCTATGTCATGTTTGTCAACATATTTTGCTGTAATGAAAACCTTGAAAAATACTTAGTACATTTTCAGAATACATCCATTCCCTATTGATTTAGAGTAAACACACAAACATATGTACATTTTCAACAAATGAACATTAACCCTGCAGATAGCAACAATTGCCCCAAACCAACAGCTGCAACTGCAGGAATTACCTAATTTAAAATTAAGGTTACTCATGTTAAAGCACATATTACAGCATGTTTTCCCACTTATAATAATTGCTGACTGATCTTTTCTTATCTCTGTTCCCCTCCCAGATGTGAAAAACAGCTTGTTTTCTTTCAGAAAACATTAAATTTAAACCCTAAGAAAATGTGTGCTGGTTACCTTTAAACAACATTAAACTGAGCACTGTTTTGTGAAGTACATTACAGTATTAAGGTTGCTTGGGAGGCTTCTATCTCTTATTCGCTTTCCATAGTTTCAAACTTTATTTTTCACTGAACTGTTTGCCATTGTACCTTTAAAGTTTGCATTTCCCTCAGCAAAGAATGCTCAGAAATCTCAAGATTAATTACTTGTACTTGCTTGCAGCTCATCTCCTTGTTAAAAGTAGTCAGCAACGAGAAAGGAAAAAAACAGATGACAAATTTGAGATGTTTAAAGGAAGTTTGTACATTTCACTCAGATCAAAATGTTCAGAATTCCCCTGGCCAACTGCCTCCAGCTGCAGACTTGTCTCCCACTGAGAGCATTTCCAAATGAAAAAGCTAATATCTTTGCAAAAGCAAGAAAGTTAAGCATTTTTCATGCCTTTCATCATTTTCTCTTATTTCTCAAGCCTATTTGCTTACAAAAATATGTTTATAACTTAAGCCAAGGGCAGTAATCAACACAGCCACCCTTGTAAAACAATGGACATTATCTTAATTATGCATTTAAAATAATCTATGCACTTTTATATCCCATCCACCCATGCAGCCCAAAATTTCAGCGCTGTATTTACTTATGTTGCTTTTGTCTGGCTTTTCTGTTCTTGTAATAGTCTTCTTTTTCTTTCGGCTGTTCCCATTAGGGGTCACCGCAGCGGATCATCTGTTTCCATTTCTTCCTGTCCTCTGCATCTTGCTCCATCACACCAACCACCTGCATGTCTTTCTCAACACATCCATAAACCTTATCTTAGGCCTTCCTCTTTTCCTCTTACCTGGCAGCTTCATCCTTAGCATCCTTTTCCCAATATACCCAACATCCCTCCTCAACACATGTCCAAACCAACGCAATCTCGCCTCTCTGGCTTTGTCTCCAAACTGTCCAACCTGGGCTGACCCTCTAATATACTTATTCCTAAGACTGTCTACCCTCGTCACACCCAGTGCAAATCTTAACATCTTTATCTCTGCCGCATCCAGCTCTCACTCCTGCCTTTTTGTCAATACCACTGTCTCCAACCCATATAACATAGCTGGTCTCACTACCCTCTTGTAGACCTTCTCTTTCACTCTTACTGGTACTCATCTGTCACAAATCACTCCTGACACTCTTCTCCACCCACTCCACCCTACCTGTACTTTCTTCTTCAGCTCTCTTCCACACTCGCCATTACTCTGAACTGTTGATCCCAAGTATTTAAACTCATCCACCTTCGCCAACTCTACTCCCTGCATCCTCACCATTCCTCTATCCTCTCTCTCATTCACACACATATATTCTGTCTTAGTCCTGCTGACCTTCATTCCTCTCCTCTCTAGAGCTTATCTCCACCTCTCCAGGGTCTCTCCAACCTGTTCCCTACACTCACTACATATCACAATGTCATCTGCAAACATCATAGTCCACGGGGACTCCTGTCTGATCTCGTCTGTCAACCTGTTCATCACCACTGCAAATAAGAAAGGGCTCAGAGCTGATCCTTGATGTAATCCCACCTCCACCTTAAATGCATCTGTCACTTCCACTGCAGATCTCACTGCTGTCACACTGCCCTCGTACATATCCTGTACCACTTCTCTGCCACTCCTAACTTCCTCATACAATGCCACAACTCCTCTCTAGGCACCCTGTCATATGCTTTCTCTAAGTCCACAAAGACACAAAGCAACTCCTGACCTTCTCTGTACTTGTCCATCAATGCTCTCAGAGCAAACATCACATCTGTAGTGCTCTTTCCTGGCATGAAACAATACTGCTGATCACTAATCATCACCTCCCTTCTTAACCTAGCTTCCACTACTCTTTCCCACAATTTCATACTGTGACTGATCAATTGTATCCCTCTGTAGTTACTACAGTTGTGCACATCACCTTTATTCTTAAAAATCTGTACCGAAACACTTTTTCTCCACTCCTCAGGCATCCTCTCACTTTCCAGAATTTCATTAAACAATCTGGTTAAAAATTCCACTGACATTTCTTCTAAATACCTCCAAGCTTCCACAGGTATGTCATCTGGACCAATAGCCTTTCCATTATTCATCCTCCTCATAGCTATCCTTACTTCCTCCTTGCTAATCCATTGCACTTTCTGATTCGTTATCCCCACATCATCCAACCTTCTCTCTCTCTCATTCTCTTCATTCATCAGCCTCTCAAAGTACTCTTTCCATCTGTTCAACACACTCTTCTCGCTTACATACATTTCCCTCATTATCCTCTATCCACCCTTACCTGCTACACATCGTCCTTTATCACCCTTACCTGCTGCACATCGTTCCTAGTTCGGTCTCTCCATCTAGCCAATTGGTACAGGTCCTTTTCTCCCTCCTTAGTGTCTAACCTTTCATATAACTCTCCATACACCTTATCCATAGCCTTTGCCACCTCTCTCTTTGCCATGCACCTCATCTCCTTATACTCCTGTTTACTTTCTTCATCTCTCTGACACTTCTTCTTCGCCAACCTCTTTCTCTGTATACTCTCCTGTACTTCCTCACTCCACCACTAGGTCTCCTTGTCCTCCTTCCTCTGTCCAGATGTCACACCAAGCATCTTTCCAGAAGTCTCCCTTACTAGCTCTACTGTAGTTACCCAGCTATTTGGTACCTCTTCACTACCACCCAGTGCATGTCATAACTCTTCCCTGAACTCCACCTCACAACCACCCGTTTTCAGTTTCCACCATTTGATCCTTAGTGCTGCCGTCACACTCCTGCTCCTCTTCTTGATCACCAACGTCATTCTACAGACCAACATTCTATCCTGCCTAACTACATTTTCCCCCGTCACCACTTTACAGTCTCTCCAGTCTCATTCAAACTGGTCCTCCTGCATAGGATATAATCCACCTGTGTGCATCTCCCTCCACTCTTGTATGTCACCCTATGCTCCTCCCACTTAGTGTAAAGCCTATATTTCTTATGACTACAAAACACTTGTTTACTTTATTTTTGTAACATATAGAATAATCACTGAAAAGACCCACACACATTTAAAATACTCTTGGTTGCACACTATACAAAACTGCTTTATAATA
This sequence comes from Protopterus annectens, assembly GCF_019279795.1. NCBI lineage: Eukaryota > Metazoa > Chordata > Ceratodontiformes > Protopteridae > Protopterus > Protopterus annectens. The sequence goes on from NC_056740.1 coordinate 195,260,671, forward strand.
TAACATGCAGTTTATATCATGAAATGTTTTATACAGATACTAATAAGAACAAAAATTGTTTTACTTAGTTACATCTTTTTCCATTTTGTATTCTTTTAAACATTAATTACATAAAGTGTGGTGCATGGTTTACAGGTCACTGAAAATTTTAACAAAGCCAACAAAAATCCAGTCTGTGTTTATCATATTGATCACTGCTGCAGTAGCCTTAGCTATATGGCATATATAAGCCATTTTTTCTTGCAAAGCCATATTTCAAAAATGCCTTTTGTCTCTAATTTTAGTGTCACTGGTCTTCTTCCTTATCATAATCATATCCATCTCCCAGCACCAGACTACTTCAAATCCATGGTCCTCCTGATTCTTGAAGTTTCCTGTGTGTGTGTGTTTTTTTTTTTCCTGTTTCTCGAGCATTTTCCGTAGGAACATTAGAAAAGGTTTCACTGGAAAAGTCTCTGTTATCAGAAGAATGGGAAGCAGAGTCCTATTCTGCTTGCTGGCTCACTTTTTGTTTCATATATATTTTTTTTAATTTCCTGCTCAGCCTGAGCTGCATCAAAAAATATATTTGATCCTCCAGGAAAAAAATATTCTGAAGACAGCTGGATAGAGCGTGTTGAATCTCACACCTGAAACCTGACATTCCCTGATTGCTGGGATGAACTTGCTTCTTTTCTGGTTGGTGGTGTTATGGTTAAATCAAAACTTCAGTCTCTTGACAGATCAAAGTACAACTCTTTTATTATAGAGAAACCCACATGCGTGGGAGTCAGTACACAGAAAGCCATGTCTCCCCAAAGAAAGGATTCTAGCAATACTTTATAGGAATTATCATCAAAGTAATACATTTTTATCTTAAGACCACTGTTAACATCCAATAGAAAAATGACAAGCTGGAGCATTTCATCCATTGGACCACTACCATATATCCAATAGGAAAATGCCAAGTTTAGTAAAAAATACATTTCATACATGTTATCTATATTTTATCCTAATAAGGAATAAGTTTCTTTTTTGCTACATGGCTAACAAGAAACAGTGTCTCAGGCTCAGGAAAATGAAACTTAGCAAACTCAGCACCCAGTACTTTTCCATGACTTCAGGATACCTTTGCAATCACATACTCCAGCCTGCTGGAACACATGCATTTAACCCTTTACAGTCTCCCTTTAATGCCTAGAAAAACATCACAAAAAATATCATTCGTAGACCAAAAATAGTCCTACATTTTACCAAATCCTTCAAAGACTGTCTTTTTATTTTCATCCTCTATAAAACTTTCATTAACATGCTTTGTAAATGGCACATTTTCAAAATTACTGATATGTATATTCTGAAATGCTGATTGAGATGCAGTAAGCTTGGTTATTAAAGTCTTGCACAGGAATAAAAGCAAAAATAGAATTACAATAATAGCAATTAGCATAATGAATTTCAAAACACTGCCACCCCATCCAGAAAACAGAATAGTGAGCCATGCCCACTGCAAGCTAGCCGCCTCTTTAGTACTGGATAGCTCTGCTACTTTTTGGATAATTTCCAAGTGGCAACATATGGTGTGCTTGTTATAATGAATAAAAGTGCAGCATTCCTTTTGCATGAGTGTTCATGTGCTCCCTTTTGATGCAGGCACAAAATCATGTGCCATTCAGTTCTGCAACACTACAGTATGCATAGCACTCAGTTCTATAATTATTAGTTGAACTGACTCAAATGTTGCATTACTTAACACTTCTAACAAATTCCCTGTGGGGCCCCATAAGCAGGAAGTATACCAGCCCCAGAAGTAATATCATCACCAAGGTCCATATGAGAAAGTCCCTTGAAAGTTTCACGCTTTAAGTCATGATGATAAATCCAAGACACATCAGTTTTACCAATCAGATTTTTTACAGTCTGAGTCTCCCGGGCATTACAAATCTTTCCGCTAGGTAAAGTAGTTTTATGTCAAATAGCAGGAGCTATATAGGCAACAAAACAACTTCCAATCCAATTCTCCGGTAACCATTTATACACCCTTTTCCCGCATATGTCATAATAATCTTCCCAAGGGGGTAAAGTATGTTTTGAGTTTATTACCAGTCTGCTATTGCCCATAATTTGTCTATAAAAAATTTATAATCAGGATGCCTGGCATGATTCGAAAAGTCACACCAAGAATCATTTACATCTTCTCCAAGCCAAGAAATGTTTGTGTTGTTGTTAAATTTTACTATTTGTTCAATATCCGTCATATCATAAGATGTGATAGTAAAAAAGGCAACTGCTTTTCCCTACTTTTAAATTGCTAAGAAGACTGTCTTATATAGAATGATTATCTGGTTTATAAAAACAAACACATCCTACTTGTCTCCAAGCCAACAGAAGAAAACTAGTCCTATTATGTTCTGGCTTGAAAGGTATATTGTGAACAAAAAAGTAGGTGCCTTAGTCTTGTTAAAAGATGCAACCTTGTTACACATTGAATACTAATTTTCTACTGTTGCTGGAAAAGTCTGTAATGCCAGTCCCCCGTATGGCTGCACAAACCCAGCAACTGCTTACATAAGTGTCTTTACATAAACCTGGAGAATGGCATCAAATGTATTAAGAGCGGGATGCCAGTTTGTCACTTTCTGTTTTGGCTTAGGTGTTATCAGTCTCTGCATTCTCTTATTAAAAGATTGAACAGTACTTAGAGTTGCTGCAGGAATCGAGAAGTGCAGCAGTAGAATAAAAATAACAATTGCAGTCATCAAAGTAACAATCAAGCATGAAGAGAGAGCTGGGCGAGGTTGGAGTGGGTCCTCACAGATATCCAGGCACAAATGTGGTTTTCGGTGAGTAACTCGTTGCTGAACTCCAAAGACATTCCCCAATGGCTGCAGTTATTTGCCTCCCATGAGCGGTGCTTGGTCGCCTGACTCGATGCTGCAGTAGGGGAGTTGAAAGGAATGGATTGACTGCCTTCATTCGGAACTGCTTTGTGAACATGGGAGAGAGATCCAGGTTGAAGACCCTTCCAGTCTGATGGCTGTGGCTGTTGTAAGGAACATCAGAAATGGCCCTTTCCACTGGAGCTGGAGGGGGTGGCATCTGGAGAAAGATCGAACGTATACCCAATCACCTGGTTGGACATCATGTGTTGTATCTGGAGCAGGCTTCAGAGAGTACCTGCAGAATGGTAGTGCTGCAGAACAGAAATAAGTTGTTTACAATATCTAAACATTACTTCATCAGTTAATTACAATTCAAGGCTTGTAGGTAGGGGTATGGCTGGCATTCTCATGGGTCGTCCCATGAGGATTTCATGTAGGGAGAACTTTCTGGATGCACTAACTGCACTTTGGAGTGTAAACAACACTAAAGGCAATGCTTCTGATCATTTTAACCCTGTTTCTGCAGTAAGCTTTGCTAATTTAGTCTTTAATGTCTGATTTACACATTCAACTATACCTGAAGCCTGAGGCCTATGAAGGCAGTGAAACTGTAGATTAATGTTAAGTATTTTACAAAGATGCTGTACTAACTGTCCAGTAAAATGAGTTCCCCTGTCAGACTGTATACAGCAAGGAACCCCAAATCGGGGTATCAGTTCATAAATCAGCTTTTTTGCCACCACAGTGGCATCATTTTTAGCACATGGGTAGGCCACTACCCATTCAGAAAAAAGTATCTACAATAACCAATACATATCTAAACTTTGCACTTTGTGGTAATTTGACAAAGTCCCAGTGGATGCAGCAGGAAGGTCCCCATTTTTTTAATATGCTGGGTGGAGACAGCAACAGATTTAGAAGGGTCTATATCAGATAGTCGAAGTGCCATAACTTAGAACACCTAATGGTCGAACCATTATGTTCGAAGTTACAGAACCGACTACGTAAAAAAAATAAATAAATAAAAAAACTACGGACAAAAGTGTTGTAAACTGGGGGGCAAGCCACCGTGCACCCCCCACACTACCAGCTACTTAAATATATCAACTCCGAGATCACACCACATTGAAATGAATGGAAACCTCCACTTATGGAGATTTCCATTCAAACGCTCGAACTTTTACAAATTTGAATGTATGGTCTTGACCATATAAGGTCGACTACGTGATAGGAACCCGATTTAGAAACATTAAAATACAGACATATATTACAAGTATTTTCAAGATGCTGAACAACCTGTGAAGCATGGGGGGGGGGGGCATACTAATTAGATAAAAGTTGTTTTGATAATGCATTTTTTCACAGATGGGATGGTAAATAAGCCTGTGCCAACTGAGGTAAAAAAAGCTCATGAGGCTACTAACCTTCCATCTGGATGGTGCCAGAGTGAGTCCAGGGAACAACAGCAGCCTTCGTGGATTCACCTTACCTTTTCAGAGTGTTCAAACTGGTTTTGAAAATGCAATACATTTTGCAGTGAAACAGGTACATTTTCAACTTGTAGAGGCTGCAAAAAAAGAAGCCTGAACAGGATTTAATAAAGCAGCCTGTCATGCCTCTTTGTCAGCAAAAGCATTTCCCATAGACTCAAAACAGGAATCTGACAGGTGTGCGGCACACTTAATCACAGCAATCTCTGTGGGGAGCAGTAAAGCATCTAACAATTCTTGAACAAAAACAGCATTTTTAATAGTTGTCCCTGCAGAAGTCAAGTACTCCTGCTTCCTCCAGAGGGTAGCAAAATCGTGATCAGCACCATGGGCATACCTCCAGTCTGTGTAAATTGCGACACTTTCACCCTTAGCTAGCTTACAAGCTTCAGTAGTAGCTACCAACTCTGCTACTTGAGCTGAAGCATTCCGCTGTAATTGTCCAGTTAACAAAATTGAGTTTTTAGTGCATACAGCAAAAGCCGCTGTCAATTGTCCATCTTCTCTTCGTAAGCAGGATCCATCGTCAAAGAAGATTAGATCAAGGTTCGGTAATGGTGAGTCTGGAAGATCAGGTCTAGGAGGAAGCACATTGTTAACCACAAAAACATAATCATGAGATTCACCCTCACCAGCAGTAGGGATAAGAGAAGTGGGATTCAAAGGAGGGCAGCTAATAATTTTTAAAGAAAGATTATTGAGTAGAGTTAACTTGTACTTAGCCTGGAAGCAGAAAGATACCGTGTTTTAGTTTTCATCAGTAAAGCATCAACAGAGTGTGGAACTGTAATGAAAGTATAATGACACAGAGTAAGTGCTGCTGCTGCCATATCAACTAGCTGGGCAGTAGCTGCCATGGCTGTGAGGCAAGGGGAAAGGCAGCTGCCACTGGGTAAAGATGTGTACTGTAGTAAGCAACTGGTGGAAAACCATCATTTCTTTTCTGAGCCAATAATCCTAATGCTACTTTATTGCATTCACAAAAGGAAAGGTAAAATACCTTAGAATAATCTGGCAATCCTAACACTGGTATATTTGAAAGAAAGGATTTAAACTGAACAAAGGCTTGTTCATGGCATGGTTCCCATGGGAGAGGTTCAGGTGTGTCCTTTTTTGGTTACCTCTGCATTAGTTAGAAATCCGTTGTCTACAGTACCCTGCCAGCCCAAGGAATCCTCTTAGCTGTTTTAAAGTTGTAGGTCTTGGGGCAGTCTGAATGGCAGTAATACGAGAGGGTAAAATATATGTTCATTTTCAGAAATTAAATGCCCCAGATACTGAATTTGTAGTTGCCAAAGTTGTAGTTTAGATCGATTTACTTTGAATCCCTGTTCAGCTATCTTGGTCAGAAGAAAAATAGTATCAATCTGACAGTCAGTTAAAGAATTCATATAAGATCATCATCTACATACTGCACTAAAGTAGACCCACAAGGTAGATGTATAACTGTTTCTTCATTTCTCGTGAAAATAATGTGGGCGATTCAACATAACCCTGAGGCAAGCGAGTCCATGTGTTTTGTTGCCCTCTATAGGTGAACACACACAAATACTATCAGAGTGAATTGGAATAGAGAAGAATGCTGAGGAAATATCAGTAACTGAAAAGGTGATAGTCGAGGGAGTAATAGAGCTAAGTATAGTTGCCGGGTTATTCACAACAGGGAAGACCGGTACTACTACAGCATTTACAACTCTTATATCCTGTACAAATCTGTAGGTGTCTTTGCCTGGTTTCTTTACTGACAAAATAGGCGTATTACACGGGCTTATAGTAGGCACAATGATGCCCTGCTGTAACAATGCTGAAATAATTGGGTTAATCCCAGCGTCTGCCTCCACAGAGAGAGGATATTGTGCCACCATATGTAAAGGTTCATACAGTTGTAAGCCAATTTGAATTGGTGGGGCACCCTTAATGAGTCCTACCTCATTTTTGTGAGTCATCCATAACTGTTTGGGAACTGTGTTTAGTAATACTGCATCTGACAACTGCATAAGTTCCGTGTCAGTGAGGAGAGAAGAAAGAGCATTTTCATCCAACTGTTCAGAGACAACGCCCATCTGCATTACTGAAGTCTCGTCCGGCACATTTAAATACACTCCATTGGGTGTACAAAATACCATACATTGCAATTTACAAAGAAGATCCTTCCCTAGAAGATTAAAGGGTGCAGAGGTTCCTACAAGAAAAGCAAGTTTATCTGTTAGTGGTCCCAGCTGAATGGGACCTAAAATTGTCATGGAACTCCATGCACCAAGGTGCGAGACAAAGGAAGATTTTGGGCAGCTGATGCATTTAGCATAGATCTAGTAGCACAAGTATCTATTAAGAAGGGAACATTAGTGTCTTGATCTTTGATGTTAACGAATGGGACTTTTTGACTTACAGGTAGCAAGGGAAATAGCTTTGATTCCTGTACATGGCTATTCTATGCATTTTGCTGCCAAGCCAGTGGCTGCCACGGGGTAGTCCATATAGGAGGTTGCCATTGTTGCCTGGTAGTTTGGGGACCAGGGGAAGGCATTTCAAATGGATTAGTGGCTTGCAGTAATGCTGGTATTAATGAAATGTTGAGTGAATGGTGCCTGATTTTGGAAAACTTTAGGTCTATTGCATCCTCCTCTCCCTCCCCTATTACTAACCCTAGAACAGGGGAAAGCATTGAACTGCTGAAGCTGTATGTTTAATAACTTTCCTGTTGGTCTTTTTTTCTTGCTGGTTCTTGCTGGTAAGGGTGTGAGTGAAGTACTGGACTTAATTAACTAACTCGTGGAGCCCTAGACTTGGCCACTTTAAGCATACCTTTTTTAACTGGTCACGAATAGGGGATAGCAGCCCATCTATGAAAGCAGCTGAGAGACCACTCGCTGTTGGTCCTTCAGTGGGCTCAGGGTAGCCAGAAAGTGCTTTGAAAGTCTCAGTCATATGACGTAAATAAGTATCAATGGTATCATCTTCTCACTGTGTAACGGCTCTTTTGCACAACCTGTTAGGCACCGGGGGACACACAATAGTAATAGCTTGCAGCAGCCGATTTCTAGAACTCTGAAATGCCCCTGTAGCAGTATGTTGGAGAATGGGGTCTGGTATCTGTGCATAGTCCCGAATACATTTAAATAGGTCAGGCAGGATAGAGGTTTCCAACACATCTCTTAAGATCCGCAAATGTAGGGTTTTGCAGTTGAACATGTCCCCTTAGAATTCTAACATATTTAGCTGGGTCAATGCGAATGGGCGGAAGGGAGTCCAAGATAGTTTGGAAGTCCACGGCGGACCAGGGACATACCAAATTTGTAGTGGAGCATGCTGTATCATCTCTGTCATGTGCAGGGTTGGGAACTTGGCACAGGGGGTGCAGCTGTGTAGTCGGAGAGCTAACTGCAGAGCTGTCCTCCTCCTCTTCTGAGGAGGAATTATCATTATCTTTATCTTGATTAAATTTGTCAAGACCAAAATAACCATTCCCATCTATAACTATGGGAAACTGATTAACAAAATGTCATGATCTTAACTTATGTCATCTAGAGGAAGGGAATAAAATTCCTTTTTTGCGTAGCTTGAGAAAACTCACATACATTAAAGAAGAGTGTGCATCACTTGTCTGTCACTAGAAGTTGAAGAGCCCATAGATAGAACTTTTTGGGAGTCTTTAGAACAAGTATGACTAGAAGCAGGAGACTGAAAATATCTGCTAGTGTCTTAGGGAGAGTGGTCGAAGAAGAACCTGCCTGGACAGCTGAGGAGGTAGCTATGGAAATAGTAGCTCCCTGAGAGGGTGGTGAAACTGTAGGGATTGAAGAAGAGTCGGTCGGATCTGGTTGAACAAGTGTGGGTTCATTATAAAGTGGAGGGGGGCAGTGGGCACTACTAATCCAAGCACACAGTAATCTTCTGATGACTCGTCATGAGTAAGTCGCATTTTCTTAAGCTCAGTAAGGGGATAAAGTCCAGAATCATTCTGTCCCTGACCGTCTGAAAGCTGAAGGCTAGTGACTGTCTTATTTTCAGCTTGTAAGTGAGTTTTTAACTTGACTGTGTTATGTTTTAAGCTACAAACAATAGATATTTTTTTCTATCTTTAGATTCTACCTGCCGTACATTGAAAGCTGACCAGCAGTTGTCAGAGACTTTATTACCTTTTTCCTTAAGCCGTTTTTGTAAGTTTAACAAAATATCTTTATCAAAAGTTCATGCAGGTGGAAAGGTTAATTTGCCATAATTTTTAGTCAACTCGTGTTATTTATTTATTCATAGGTTCATAGATTAGTACTAGGCTAACTGCCCTTTTGGGCCATTTGAAGCCTAGCCAGTTACCCCATGTGAGAATCAAACCCTGCACCTTGTGTCTTTAAGGCAAGTATCTTAACCATTATGTCATCCTCTCACCCCTAAATACAGACAGCTGTCTTTAGTACACTTATAAAACATATGTCTAGCAGGCATGCCATACTCTGGCTCTTTTAAAGATCCCTCATTTGCTTCAATTGTAAAAAGATTTACAATGACAATACAAAAGAGAAAAAAATGTCCCACATTCATACTAAACCCAACACTCACACAAAAATGGCTCTTACCTTTAACAGGTCTGCCATGAGAGAAAGCAAATAAAAAGAAAATAAAGTAAAAAAAAAATAAAAAAAAGTAAAGTTAGTAATGTCTGTTGAATTTCCTCCTTTATGTAGAGAGGTAATGTGTGACCTTTTCCAGACGGGGGAATGTGGGATTCCTGGACTGACTTTCTTACAAGGATTGAGACAGGGTAGACAATACTATTGGCTGATATTTTAAGGTATTCACTTGGAAGGTCATCAGCTGAAGGAGAGCATGGTTTGAGTTTGAGTAGTTTATATATGATGTTGTCACTGGTTTGAAGGTGAAAGTGGGTGTAATGATACATGGCTGCTGGGCAGGGTTAGGATTAGATGTTGGGGCATTCTTGGTTAGAGATGCTGTACTATCTATGGAATAAGAGTTGAATTGTATTGCAGTTTTGAGTGATAAGTTATTGGGAGAGAGGTGATGTTTGGTGAGACACTCAGATAAACATAGCTGTGCATTCTCTGGGACCAGAGAGTCAGTTCTGCACCTCTGACAGTTTAGCTTTAAGTGTGTATTAACTGTATATGAACACATTTTTGCAAGCTTATCATAAGTCTTTCTGTTGGTACTACATCAAAAACTGGAGCTACACAGTGTATGTCAAAGCATTTTTTCTAAACCATGCACATTTCTTTCCCCACAGATTTTCAGTGTTTTCACCCAATACCATAGCATTCTGCTTACTAATATAACAACGCCCATGAGAAGTGAGTTTCAGTTCATCCAAATCGCAATGTACCTGTTTACTGCTACTGGTGAGTAACAAGCTGTTGGCAAAAAAGATGGTATGGTAGTGTCATCTATTTCAGGGCATTTTTCATGGCTATTTTCTTCTGTGACGCACAGGATCACAAAAGCAGAAGCCAAACACTCCTATACTTTGCTATGCCTGTTTTTATCAGTTCCATCTAGAATAAGGCACCATCTACTGCTAATGGCATCGACTCTCATGTGGGGTAGTGGAACTGTTAGGGGGTCTGGAACTTTGCAAAGAGTTTACAAGGCTGATGCAGAGGACATTATAATCTCAAAATAAGGAACTAATATGGGAGCTCAGTTGTTGTAGCGGGTGAGTACAATGTATAAAAATAGCTAAAATGTATCAAGAAGGATACAGGTCAGACTTTCAAGATGGCAGCACATTGAGTAACAGCTTAGTTCTAGCTCTCCCAGTGTGAAAACAGAAAATCAACAGAGAAGGCCAATAGACTTTTTTTACTTTCTGGGTAAATTTCAGTAATTGACTAGTAAGTACACTGCCTGGATGCCAGGAAAAAATAAATACAGAGTACCTGAAAAAAATCCGCTACAAAAGGTGAAAAAACACACTGACTGGGAAAAGTTTTGCAGCTGTTCAGCAAAAACAGTGCAACTTCCAGACATGACTTCCAGTAACTTAGAGGAAAGTATAAGACAACTGCACACAGAAGTGGTTAAAATAAACAAAACACTGCTGGAGTATATCAACTCAGACAACAAAAGGCTGGAAGAAATGGGAGAAGCTTTAAACACATATTTAGATTAAGTGATAAACCTTCGAAAATCAGAGGTCAAAATTAAGAAAAGGCTGTATGAATATAAAACTACTCAAGAAGAGATGTTTCAAAAAATAATAGAATTAGAGGACAGAGCACACAGGGAAATCCTGAGATTTTCAACTGTACCAGAGAAGCTAGAAGGAACAGACTGTATTATTTTCATGAAAGCAGAATTAAGCAACTGGACTAGTATTTCACAGTAAGAGTTTTTAGTTGAAAGGGCACATCATGTGTATGCTCCAAACCTGGCTATGAGAAAGCATCATAGACCTTTATTGATAAAGATGCAATCCTACCAGCAGAAGGAGTTGATTCTGACAAAACTGTGGCAGAAGGACAAAGTACTAAAAGTGAAGACAGCAGAGTATTTGTGGAGAATGATTACTCCTCTTCTGACTGGTGTATAATGAGTAAATGTATTCCACTATACAGGAATGTCAAGAAGCAGGCATGAGATTCAAACTGCTGTACCCAGCTATCTTTAAAATATTCTTCCCTGGAGGGACAGAATCCTTTTTGATGAAGTACATGCTAAGGAGGAAATATGCAAGTTTGTCCAACAAAAAGTGAGCTATGAAACAGAAGGAGATTCTGCTTCTTGTTCTTGTAATGCAGACCACAGAGAGACTATGCCAGTGAAACTCTTTCCAATGTTTCAACATCAGATGCTGGAGAGAAGGAAGGGAGCAAGAGAGATGACTAAATGAATCAAAAGTACATTGGAAATGAAGCAGCAGTAGGATTTGGGAAATGGAGATGAATAGGAATAAAACCAGTAACTTGGAAATTGACAGATTTCTAAAACAATAACTACATTTTTGAAATATGACACAACAAGAAAATCTGGAAATATTGGACTTTTTTGGACTTTGTTGGACTTGTGGGGTTCTCTAAAGCATATGTCCTATTTCGCGTCATTAGTGTTTGTAAAAATACTTAGGGGAGAGGAAGACAGGGGAGAACGTTAACTGTAAGTAAAACAATTTTTTTCTTAATAGTAGTATTCTTATAGTGCATGGTTTTCTTTGCATGATATAAAGTAAAGTTTTCTCAGTTATTAAGTGTAATGGGGATACAATTGTAAACAGGTGCTCCTTCTTTTTTTCTTTGTTTTTTTTTTTTTTCCATATTCCCTTTTTCTGTCTTTCTCCTTATTCAGTCTTAAGAAATGTAAAAAAAAAAGAAGAAAGGTCTGGTTAAAAAACATGACCAAAGAAAACTTGATGTGCTTTTTCTCATTCCTGCATGGAGGAATGACTAGACTAAAGGCCTTGACTTGATTTATTAGTAAGTTTTAAGAGAAAATAAGTAGTATAAGTTTTTTTCTAGAAAATAAATGCGTACTTAAAAACAGTTCTGCATCTGGTCCTCTTGTGTCCATGGAGGCAATCTGATAAAGAAAAATTGGATGTATAAAAGTTTAACCTGCCAAATAATGCGTGCATTTGACACAGAAGGTGGACATATACATTTAACAAAAAAGTGGTTATATATAAAAGGTGGGAATAATAACATTTTAATACAATAATGCTTTCTGTAATGTCTTTAAATGTCAGTGGTCTTACATAAATACAGAAAAGAAAGAGCAGTGAGCTATATTAAAAATGTAGAGTGCAAATAGCTATGCTATCGGGGACATACTTGGAAAGAACTGAAGATGTGAATTAGATAAAGAAAGTTTTTTCACAATTGTTTTCAGTGGAATATCTGGGACAAAATAAAAGAGGAGCACCAATAGTAATAGAAGAGGATGAAAAAGATAATAGTGGTAGATTTGTAGTACTAAGGGGCTACTGGTAAGCAAGGAGGATTACACTGGCATGTATATATATTCCACCTAAAACTACTATAATGGAGCTCAAGAAAATTCTATAAGAAATAATCAGCTTTCAGCAAGGAATTTCACTTTTATCTTTTTCTTTTTCTTCCTCTCCTTCGTGATTCACCTTATATCAAACTACATTGCTCTAATGACTTTTGTTTTGTATTCTATCTGTTTAAAAATCTTATGTAATTGTTAATCTTTGTTGTAACTATTATTATAACTTTATTTGTAATTATTATTTATCTGGGGCTTCCCCCATGGCTTCCATTGAAAATGGGCTTTTGCTCAGTCAGACATGTGTGGTTAACAAATGTCAAAATAAAGAAAAAAATAAATAAATTATAGGTGGAGACTGGAATTCGATTTGCAGCAGGGCCCAAAAGGGAAAATATAACAAAGGAGGGTAAATGTTTGAAGAAATTTATGAAAGTACTTGGCATAGAAGATGTCAATTCAGTAATAGGAGTTTGGAGTGAATTTACATAGTATTCCCCCAAGAGACAAAAACTGGGCTAGGCTACACAGAATGTATATTTCAAAAGAATATAATCATTTATTAAAAAGTCTTGATATGTACTCAATAAATATTTCAGATCATGCACCAATAATAACTAAAATAAAAACACAGGGTGATGTAGTAAAAATGAGACACTGATGCTTTCCCACCTATCTGTTGAAAAGACAATAATTTAAGGAATGGGTAGTGGAAATTATTCGGAAGCTATTAGAGAAGATAGAAAGGTATTCTGTAAATATAGCTAGGGAGTTTAAAAATAAGTGGAAATAAAAGAATGGGAGATATGGTTAAGAAGTAACAAGAATTATTTAGAGGGACTCACAAATGTTAAAGTATTGCAGAATAGGGGGAATTTCACAGAACAAGAAGAGAAATAACTGCATAATACTAAACAGAAAATAAGGGATTACCTGGATAATATGCATGAGTTTAGAAAGATTGCTATTAACCGTTTTTGATGACTCTAGAGCACAAAAAAAAAACACATTGACTCAGGCAACAGAAAGTAGAAAGGGCTGTCATCAAGCTTAGTGAGCCTATGACAAGGAAGGTATATGACAAGGAAGGTATTAGAAATATTTCGGAAAATCTATGAAAGTCTGTACAAAGCAGATAAATATGGAAATCAAGAAAAGATACAAATGAAAATGTTTATGGAAGAATAAAAAAACTGAAGATTAGAGGTAGATGAGGCTCAATTACTAAAAATTAGGATAAGAGGAAATGAGATAAAAATGGTGATGTATAACTGATCTACGGGAAAGTCTCCATGAATAGAAAGGGAAAAACTGATAAAAATCTGGAAGGTTTTGCTTAACAGTATTTTAAGAGGAGGAGAAGTACCAACATCTTGGAAGAAAGTCTAAAGAGGGTAAAGATACATCAGATCCAATTTCATACAGGCCCATTGATTATAAAGCATTTATGTCTATAATGGCTAAATGAATGGCAAAAGTGATGCCAAAATTGATAGATATGGATCAATGTGATTTGCGGTGGGGAAGCAAATATTTGGCAACATTAGCAGAACACTGATGATCCAGAGGGAAGTAGAATGTAAGAAAGTACCACTTTTGATGATGGGTCTTGACGCAGAGAAAGCATTTGACAGAGTAATCTAGGGCTTTATGAGCAGGGCAATGGAAGCATTTGCATTCCCTGATAAAATTATAAGGTTGATTAGGAGGATATGCGAGAGATTGGAAGTAAAAATTAAGGTGGGTGGAGTCCTCTCTAATAATTTCTGCTTGAGCAGAGGAACCAGGCAGGGGTGTCCTCTTTCCCCTTTGTTATATGCATTATATTTAGAATGACTGGTGAAGATAGTAAAAAGGACTCAGAAATTCAAGAATATAATTGGTATGGTAGTCAAGAAAGGCTGTCTCTGTTTGCAGATTATATTTTATACTTGACAAAACCAGAAACAGACATTATAATGTTGTGGAACATTTGGAGGCAGTTTCAAATCTTTATGGGATACAAAATGAATGAAGCTAAAACAAAGGCAATAACATTATATTATGTATCCATACACAAATTGGTTCGGCAATATCCATATTTATAGGGAGATGATATAATGAAGTATTTAGGAGTATGGATTAAACATTATTCCAGTGTGCAGCTAAGGATTATGGATTAAAAATGATTCCAGTGTAGCAACTAAGGATATGTGGGAAAAGACTAAATAAAAGATAATACAAAAACTGAGATAATGGAAGCTCTGTTATATGGATATGGATAGTAAGATACAAGCAGTTAAAATGTTTTTAGCCCCTTTAGTCTTATACACAGGTCATGCATATTTTTATCTACCAGAGGAGAAGTTGTGGATAATTGTGCAATTAATAAAGAGCTGAAGGATTTTATCTGGGAGGAGAAGCTGGCAAGAGTCAAGTTGGATAAGCTGATTCTTCCAACAGAACAAGACGATTGGGGTTACCCAATGTGAAGTGGTATTTCAGATCAACACAGTTAAAGCTCCTCTGCATAGCACAAGTAGAAACCTATAATTCAAAGTGTAAAGGGCTGATGATGATATAGGGGAGAAACTAATAGAAACAAGGAGAGACTGGGGTTTGGGATGCAGACCGTTAAGGAGAATGGCAGTAATCATACAGAATATTATATTCATAAAGTAGCAGAAAGCATTCTAAGAACTAAGCCAACACAAGAGTGGAGGGATTCTGCCATAGGGATGATTGCAATTAGGGATACAGACAATAGACAAGAGGGGGCTGGAATTTATTGGAGAAAACTGGCAAAGGAGCCCAAGGCATTGGGAGCAAATAAGTAGAGAATGTAAAGTAGGGAATGGTAATAGAATGGGATGATGCCAAGAGTTTATTAAAGATTGCCTTCCCTATCAAATATTTATATCAGAGTATACGCAAAGAGAAATAAGTAGGGGAGGTCCTAAACACAAGACCAGCACTGGAAGAGTTTTTTAGTAAAATCTAGAGCAGAGGGTGCTGTTAAAAAATGAATAATTAGTCTAGAATATAAAATATTGCATGACAACTATAAGAATCAATCAGAGGAGGTTGGAAAGGATTGGAAAAAGAGATTTGCTAAGCAATTCACAAAGAAACAATGGGAGATATATGTATGCCTTCCAAATACTCAACATAATCTAGACGATTTAGGATTTTTCCTTGAAAATGTTTACATAGATATTTTTATACCCAAAGTAGACACCAAATAATTTTTCCTCAGGTAGAAACAAATGTTGGAGGTGTGATGGGGAGGAAAGGAGTAATTGACAACATATTTTCTGGGAGTGCAATGAGTTGGCAGACTTAGATTCCCTGCAGACTACTCTGGCAGAGATGCTAGGTGAGCAAATTGGTTTAACTAGGGAAATTATTTTTCTGAACTATGATACAGAATTGGAATTGACTAGACATAGTAAGGCCTTGCTGAGTCTAATTATGGTGGCTGTCAAAAAAAATTACTAGAAAATGGAAATCAAAGTCTAAACCAACTGTACTAGAAGTAGTGAATATAGTAAAAGAGATAAAACATCTAGAATTGGGATCTTAGAAAAGGATGATAGCAAATTACATAGGAAAAATGGGAATTGTGTGAACAATACATACAAAAGGTGAATGAGGTTTAAAAGAAGGCATGACTCAAATGAGCAATGTAATATTTGACAATGATTGGGTAGATTATAAGTGATGTATAGTGTTTGCAACTGGGATTGTCAGTATGGTTTGTGATATAAAATGCTTGCAACTAGGATTGTGTCAATATGGTTTGTTTTCATTTATATAAATGTATGATTGCTTAAATTATGAGTGATAACAGTGCTGTAAAATGGCAAAAATAAAAAAAATATAGCTTAAATAGCTGTATGTCCAGATGGTACTTTTGAGGTGACATCCAGGAAGGGTCTTCCAAACAGATATTTAGGGGTAGGATTTCAAAACCAGAAATTGACATGTTATAGCAGGGTGGTGGGATTGCTCCAATATCACCAGGCAACAAACCTTTTGACATTTTGTATTCTCATATTACTACCTTTCACCCAGTTTGTGTACCATCATCTTTTAAAGTTATAGGATGAGTACAGCTATTATCAGAGAGTGGGAAGCCTACAACAATCTGAATAATCTGAGGTTGCAAAGGATCATTAGAAAGGTGCAAATTGTTCATTCTTAAAACTATTTGAAATCCTTTGCACACACGTTCAAATTAGCAGTCCCCTTCCTAGTTTGTGCCATAAGTTCTTACTTTTTGGGGAGTTCTCTCACACTGGAAGGGGCCAGGATAGCAGAACACACTTTTAAAAAGTTATCCGGCAACAGCAAAGCTGATTTCTTTCCAGTAAGTTTTCACTCTGAAGACATCACAGGGGATCACAGTCAGAAGATCCCACCTGTCAGATCAAGAAATGTAATAACAACACTTGATACTACTCAAAGATAAATGACAGAAATGCCAAGCGCCCCCAATATAGCTTCCTAATAACTCTTGTTCTCTTTGTATTTCATGAAGGCCAACATACTGGAAGTAAGTGCAGAGAGTTAAGGCTGTGAATTGTAGTTCTTGTGGTACAGGGTTGGATTCCCTCAGCCCTCATTTGCCTACTGTGTGACCTTGCACAAGTTACTTAACTAAACACTGCTCCTGAGTTGCCTCTGAAAAGGGACTGTGTGTCAAGTTGACCTACCTGGTTACCAAATGGATATTATTAATGTTGCTACTACTACTATGATGCCTGACAGCTGTCGAGCTAAAGTGCTCTGCTGCCAAATCAAAGCTACAAAGTGATGAGATGATTCTGAAATCTGAAAAATGCTGACAGGGATGTAATAGCCCTCGCCACATATTTTCACACGACTGCACACTTTTCTTATACCATTACTAAATTAAATACATTTCAGTATTACTGTCATTCATGAGCTTAAATAATTTCTGTTTATCCACTGCATGGAAATTTGCCAAACTATATTAAAATACATCTTGCTTCAAAAATCAGCAGAGAAAACCGGTTGCAGCTGTTTGATCACAAGCTCTGTTCCAAAATTTGCCTATGTAACACTCCCCAACACACAGTCACAAACACACAAGTGAGTGCAGTTGACAGCAGCTATGTGATTGCCAGCTGGGATGGCCAATGATTGGCCAGCAGGGGAACGAGAACTTACTGCTCAGTAATGTCAGCAATACAACAGGAACATTGATGAAGAAAATTATTTGTGCTCATCCTTCGCAGCAGCTGTGGAACAGCATACAAAATATGAAACACATTTAAATATTTTATGGAGTCCAGTCATTTTAAAATTATGTCTTCAGTACACTACCTTAGTGATTTGAATCACAAGTTATGCTTTGTGGAGGCTATTATCAATAAGGTCTAATTATTTGGCACAGTTTAACTACAGGTGTCTAGTCTATGATAATTTGCCACATATTTGCAAGTATTTGGCAATATATTGTGCAAATACATTTTTGAGTATTACTTGAAATGTAAAACAGTTAACGGCCCATCTTAGGCATGAGTATTAATAATGTTCACAATTTTTAAACTGAATAAGCTTTAGCAAGTTTATTTATTACATTTGTTTGACAGCTAAGTGAACTGGTCTGAGGATGCTTTTTAGCCATGGAACAGGCCAAAGGCAAAAAGATTGTATATACAGATAAACAATAAAAAAAGAATTACAAGAAGTGACAATGCAGTCAAGCAATGAAGTACAGTCATAGACACGATGGTTGCAAGAGACATTCCTTTTAGGGTACAAATTTTGGTACAGAAGTGCTGAAAATTAAAATTTGTACATAGAGCTTTAGTAGAAGTAGGTAATTAGAATTGCACATAACAGTAGTTACATGGAAAACAGCAGTACATTCAATTTAAATTGTAAAAATAACAGTTCTAGTAGCAAATTAATGCTGTGAACAAAAACAAACTGCAGTCTCATATAGGTTATAAAGTAAATGGATTATCCACACTTACCCATCAGTTTGGAGAGTGAAGGTACCTTTTCTTCTGGAATAAGGATTATATATTCATTTACAGGAACACTGGGGAGAATAATTGGTAGAGCAGGGAGGTATGGGAGGTGAATGAGAGATACATAGACTGATCATGGGAAAGGATGTATTACTGGAACAGGAAGTGGAAAAGGAGGGGAAAGGTCTGGAATTCATTGGTAGGCAAGCTGGGAGTAATAGGATAGTGTGAGAAGGAGTGATATAAGGAAGAACAGAATTCTAAGGTAATAAGTACTATGCATCTAGAGTAAGAAGGTAAGTTGTTCAAAGTGCCAGGGGCTACCTTGGATAACGTACATTTTGTGATGGTGTGACAAGAGAGAGGTCTGGATACAGAGGGCTACCTAAAGATTTTGATCACAGTGGGTAGGAAACTGGAGTATTTTTTTAATTTGTGGGCCATTGGGCAAAATTATTAAAAAGTACCATAAATAGGTTTTAGTAGCATTTAATACAGTGTAGTGGTAAATGTACAACTTGGCTAGAGTTATTAAATGGCAATTTTTTACTGAGATTTCTCAGAGAGTTAGAGTATTGTTAGAGTTGCCAAAGCAATTAAAAATAGAGCCTATTCTATTTCTAGAATTAGCACATTTCTGGTGACAGAAGTTCTAGTTTCTAGTGTCAGTAACCAAGTGAGCTTCAAGGCCAGTTTGAATTGGGATAGCACATTGAAAGTTATGAAAAAAATCATGACTGTGAAAAGTGTGTCACGAGTCTACAGTAACACTGAGATGTGGGTAAGTAGGTGCTTCGATGATGGGATTCACCAGGGATTATGGATCAGTGGTAGAGGGGCTGAGGCTAACTTGGTGATGATGCCAAATGTCATGGAGTCCGCTTTGGTGGAACTAGCTGAAAATAAAGTTGAAATCTTTTTGAAGGTGAGTGTAGATAGAGCTGGTGTGAGGGCCACTGTGAAGGAGAAAGAGGTTGCCAGCATATGAGGTGATAGTAAGTGAATATTAATTTAGAGGAAAGAGGAAGAAGGGGAGTCTCATTTATGTAAAGGGAGAACAGGATGCGACCTATGATTTAGTCATAAGGTATGCCAATGGGGGAGGGTGGGGTGCCAGAGTTTGCTAAGGTGTTATCAAGCTGTACTTCACCGGCTGTGGTAGATATTTTTTGAAGTAATTAATGACATTATCAGGAATGGATAAAAAGTGACATTTTTGGCAAAGGGTAGCATGGAATCTGACATATTAACTAAGAAAACAGAAGCAAAAGATCTCTCAATGGTTGAATCCCCTGTGGTAATTGGAGACTGCAAGGAGAGTGTTGTCTGAAATATGGGCAGGGTTTGGATTGTGTCATGTGGAAGTGCAAACATACATCACATCAGTCCACTGTATGCCTAACCACTTGCATGTTTCAGGCATGAGCAAAGGGGGTAGTAGGCTTTACACACAAAATACATTATTTACAGCACTGTTGATATTTCATGTTCCTGGTTCACCCAGTAGTTTTCCCAGAGAATAAATGTGCTCAGTTGGGCATCCAGGAGTGATGAAGGTAGATGGTTAGTGAATGGACTGTGCCATATGCCAAAAAATAAAATTACAAATGAATACATTTTTATTTAAAAAGATGTGGTGCATGGAACTTGAATTACTGTCAGGACATAGTTTGAAGGAATGTGGTTCTGACAAAACCATTTTCAGGATTTTGAAAAATACATCTGTACAACTGCAAATTTTAAGTATAGACAGTGCACATTATGTTATTACAAAGGCATTTATGGAAGCTAACTGTAATTGTTTTAAGGAGAATTTCAGGCTCAAATTAAGCCTTAAAAAGTGTGGAAGCAAAAGCTCCTATTACCTTATTCCTTATATATCATCCTTAGTAATCAGTACTGTTTTTTATTTTTTATTTTGGGAAAAGAATACAGAGAGCGATGTTCTCAGAATATCTAGAAAACTAAACACAGTATTTAAGGGGTTTTGGATGGACTTGTGTAGTGTATACTGGTATAGAGTGACAAAGTGAGAAGAAAAAGAACTGAGTGCATTGTGAGGACTTGTTGAAAGAGAAACAAGAGGATTCTTTTAGACTTGGATATTGAAGAAGAAGAAGAATAGTCTAATGGACGGTGGCTGGTTGGTATATATGACGATCCAGAGTAGGCAATGTCAGATAGAAATACAGAATAAGAGGGCTGTGGAGCAGTGGGTACACACACTTGTAGATGAGCAGGGCTGCTGAGTGTACTGAAAAGATGAAAAGGAGTAATTTATAAACAGCGCAGTGGTGCAGCGGTTAACGTTGTCGACTCACAGCAAGAGGTTCTCTGGTTCGATTTTCGGCTGGGGTGCTTTCTGTGCGGAGTTTGCATGTTCTCCCTGCGTTCGCGTGGGTTTCCTCCAGGCATTCCAGTTTCCTCCCACATTCTCCCCGGGCCTCTGCTGAAAATAGACTCTGTGGAACCTAGTCGGACTTTCCCGGTCAAGAAATTATAAATAAATAAATAAATTTATGAAGATTTAAGAGGATTAGATGATGAAGATGAAATGCTGTGACTGTTGGAAAGGCAGATGAGGGAAAGTGATGTATGGAATAGGGATGAGACATGGGAAGAGGAATGACTGATGCAGAAGGAATTTAGAAAGGTAGGGCCAGCGCATGATCTGCATTTCAGACTTTTGCATCAGTGGTGTAGAGCTCTGTGCAGTCAGTGGCATGGAACCACATTCAAAATGAAAGGCGAAGGTTGATGAGAGGAAGCCACATTTTGGAAATGTAGGTGGGCAGAGGCAGATGACTTACACTGTAATCATTTGAAATGTTTGAATCCACACAGAGTCCCAAAATATGGAGACTGGATGTTCAGAAAAATGGACTTGCATATATCAAGTCCAAGATGGCCATTTCCCAGAATTTTCTTTGTGGTGTAGTGATCCAGGGGTTGGTTTGTATAAGTTCAATGTGCAAAAAAAAAAAAAAAAGTTTAAAGGAGAAGAGCAATGTTTGATATTCACATTCTTTTTTTTTGTGTGTGTGTCTCAGCATATGAAGTTTTGAGTGCCAACATTTCAATATGGAGCTGACTTAAACTTGCAGATTTTTTGTAATTTGATTAGAAAACAATGGATGGAAATGAGAATTTTTTGTCAATGTTTATGGGGAATTGGCAGAAGATAGCTGACAATTCTGCTCGTTTGGGGTGGAACAAAGTAGTCAGTGATGTAGCACTGGCAGAAAGAGTGGCGATATTGATGGTAGGGTTGTTGAACAGGATAATAATGAGGGGTTGAAAGAATGCAAATGTAAAGGTAGCTACAAGGAAGCATATAAATGAGTAAGATAAAAAAATAAATGGGTAGGGGGAGGAAAATTAGTGAGGAGACTGGAGGAGAAGTAGGTGCCAACCTCCTGTCTGCCCTTTCAAGTACTAAAAATACTTCATTCATGGACCCTGGGAACATGCAGTGTTGCCTGATTAACAATGCTAAATGTGACCTTTCTAAACCCCTACTTAAACTCTTTAATCTAAGCCTATCCACTGGTTACATTCCCAAAGCCCGGAAAACAGTTATTGCAATTCCATTGCACAAGGGTAGCCCAAACCACAGAGCCTGGTAACTATAGGTTCAGGTTCATAGGTTAGTACTAAGCTAACTACCCTTGCGAGCCATTTTAAGCCTAGTCAATTATCCCTTGTGAGACTCAAACCCCACACCTTGTGTTTGTAAGGCAAACACCTTAACCATTAGGCCACCTGACTTATAAGTCTCACTAACCTCATATGTGAAGCTATGAAGCACATTATCTCAGACTTCATGAAACTGGATATTGAAATCTCTCAGCCCTGGGCCTTCATCAGTTTGGCTTTGTCAAAGGAAAGTCCTGCCTTTTTAACCTCATTAATGTCTTTGAAAAAGTAACTGAAGTAGTGGATTGTAGTTATGTAGTGTGTGCAGCATATCTAGACCTAGCCAAGGCCTTCATCACTATTCCCCATGCAAGCATTATCAATAGACTTGTAAATCTCATTATAAATTCTTATATTGTGTGATGAACAGATAGCTGGTTGTCCGACAGAACCCATGTGGTTACAGTAGCATGTGCCACTTCTGAAAGCAAAACAGTTACCAGTGGTGTACCACAAAGGTTAGTTATGGGTCCTGTCCTATTTGGCATATATATATTTCTCAAACCTTCAGGCCAGCTCCTCTAGCCTATGGTTAACTAAGTTTGCAGATGACTGTAAATTGGGTGGTGGTGTTCAATCTTCAACTGACTCACAATTACTCCAGCATGGCTTAGACCATGGTCAGAATCGGTGCAATGCAATGGTCTCAAATTAAATACAAAAAAATACAGCAGAGTCCATGCTGGTAAACAAAACAGTTTCACTTATCATATAGTAGATGCACCCCTCTAGTTAGACACTGCTGTAAGGGATCTGGGTACGCTTGTTGATAATTCCTTATCATTTGGCCATCATGTCTCCACAATAGTTCAGAAAACCTTTTATTTGGTCCATCTAATTTCCAAAGGCATCTCTATTAGATCCAAAGAAATCTTAATTACCCTTTACTCAAATCTCATCAGATCCATTATTTAATATAGTGCACCTTTTGGCATGTATTTATCTAAACATATCATATAAATTGAGAGACCTCAGAGGTTCATAACTAAAAAGATTAGTGACCTCAAAAATCTTAGTTATCAGGAGAGACTGGCAGCCCTTTTTTTCTGTACTCTGCCTAATACAGACTCCTCTATGGATGAAAGATCCAAACTTATTTGATCTCTTATTACTAAATATAATTAATGATACAGCAAATACTTGGTTAAAGGAACTAAACCTTCATCAGGAGATAAGTAAGACACACACTGGCATGATATATTCATATTCCATGTATCCTTCACTTCTGGAACAAGTTTCCACTACATGTCAAGCAGAGCAGCACCTTTGCCCACCTTCAAGGTAAACCCTAGATAATTGAATAGGCAGCCTCAAATTTGCTTCTGGTCTATTGCATCTTGTCCTCCTTGAGGCTAGAAGGAAAATTTGAATAGAACTTTTTTTGCTAGGCTTGAAATGGTCTGCAAGCCAATTTCCTATAGAAGCTGAATGGAAAGACAGTACGTAAGAAAAATTTGGATGTAGGGATGAAACTGTACTTTTAAAGCAGGGTGAAGGGTAGTAAGTGCATGTCATCACCAGCAGGAGTTAAGTGCAGCAAAGTAAGAGAAGGAGAATAGAGCACTTGAATGGTAGAGGTATACCTGAGCACTTGAATGGTAGAGGTATACCTGAGCACTTGAATGGTAGAGGTATACCTGAGCACTTGAATGGTAGAGGTATACCTGAGCACTTGAATGGTAGAGGTATACCTGAGCACTTGAATGGTAGAGGTATACCTGAGCACTTGAATGGTAGAGGTATACCTGAGCACTTGAATGGTAGAGGTATACCTGAGCACTTGAATGGTAGAGGTATACCTGAGCACTTGAATGGTAGAGGTATACCTGAGCACTTGAATGGTAGAGGTATACCTGAGCACTTGAATGGTAGAGGTATTCCTGAGCACTTGAATGGTAGAGGTATACCTGAGCACTTGAATGGTAGAGGTATTCCTGAGCACTTGAATGGTAGAGGTATACCTGAGCACTTGAATGGTAGAGGTATACCTGAGCACTTGAATGGTAGAGGTATACCTGAGCACTTGAATGGTAGAGGTATACCTGAGCACTTGAATGGTAGAGGTATTCCTGAGCACTTGAATGGTAGAGGTATACCTGAGCACTTGAATGGTAGAGGTATTCCTGAGCACTTGAATGGTAGAGGTATACCTGAGCACTTGAATGGTAGAGGTATACCTGAGCACTTGAATGGTAGAGGTATACCTGAGCACTTGAATGGTATAGGTATACCTGAGCACTTGAATGGTAGAGGTATACCTGAGCACTTGAATGGTAGAGGTATACCTGAGCACTTGAATGGTAGAGGTATACCTGAGCACTTGAATGGTAGAGGTATACCTGAGCACTTGAATGGTAGAGGTATACCTGAGCACTTGAATGGTAGAGGTATACCTGAGCACTTGAATGGTAGAGGTATACCTGAGCACTTGAATGGTAGAGGTATACCTGAGCACTTGAATGGTAGAGGTATACCTGAAGCATTTTTGTTTCACTTGCAGAGTTACCTGAAGTCTTCCTCTGAACTACATTATCATTCAAAGTGGAGTATGCTTGCAAATTTTGTTTTTAGTTTAGTTTTATGGAAAGATGTGAAGGGTGGCTTGATCTCAGAGTAGTATGCACTACAGCAATAGTTATTCTTAATGGATATGGCAGAAAGAGACGTAGGCTCATACTGACAGAGAACATTTAATTGGTTGAAAATAAATAATTGCTTATTTAACTAGAAGTAAGAAAGGGTGTCTCTTAATAGGCAAAATACACAACAGTGTCATTTTTTTATTTTTTTTATTTTAGTGTTTTCTGCACAGTATATGAAGAAATACTATGAATAGATAAATCTGTTAATTAGCTGTGCCCAGCACTTGTTCTATGTATGTATTGTAATTTCTCCTTTAATATTGTGCACTCTTTGGTATTTTTTCATGTATTCTGTTACAAAGTCAATAAACTGATTTAGGATTAAATCCTGGTGCAGCTTCCATTTTTAAGTGAAGCAGATGCCTAGCTGTTGGCACATCTGTTAGTTCATTCACAATGCCAATACATTGGACTCAGGAAATGTCTGGGTCAGTGGCACATTCACTAGGGAATGAAGGACTTGAGAGCCCAGTGGTAGTTATGAATATTAGGAAGAGGGTAGGGGAAGTGCTTCGTAGAGATAGTGCTGGGTAGCAGTCAAGAACAGATGCATTTAAACAAAATGCAGGTAGCGTTGCTAGAAGCAGAGAAATACTGGCTGCTTTGCATACTTTGCCTCATTTATTTTAAATAGAAGTATGCCCTCCACTTCTTCCTGAAAGAGTCATGGCCATGGGCGGTTATGGGTGGGGACACCCTCTGGTCCCGGGTGCACTAGCTCTGCATAGTGATAATGTACACACATTGATCTGAGCCCAAAGAGTCATAAACTCTGATTCTAGAATATCCAGATGGTTAGACTAAAACAGAAAAATATACCAGAGTCATGATTCAAGTTCAGCATCCAGGCAAGAGCACTAGTCCATCTTAACAGCTGATCTCCTAGACCCAAATTCCTCAGTTTTATCATAATTAAAATTTGATTAGTCAGTTAATCCTGACTGCTAATAAGAAACTTGATATTATCAATATTACCTATTACCATAATAATTATCCAACCCTGTCATAAAATTAACCTCTTTTGGTTTCTTATGCCACCGTTTAACTACAGTGTCGCAAAACAAAGTGCTTATAATTTTATTTCTTAATTCATTCTTGTCTTGAGCTCCTCCCACTCCCATAACACCCTTTGACTCCACTAAATCCTCAGATCTGTTTTTTCACCTTCCAAATCGGATGTGATTCCCATTGCTTTCTTGAGCTGGGATAACTGACTATTAAGATTTTCCTTCTTCCTTCTGCTTTCTGTTCTATATTAGATATTTTTCACTTGTGTGTAGTCTAGTAGCTGTCCTTCCCTCCTTAGCTTCCTTTTTAGCAATCTACTGTTGGTGTCAGGGTTTTCTCCCACCTTTTTCCCCCTGGTTTGGCCTTTTTGTAAAAAAAAAAAAAATCTGTTACTCTTGCTTTTTTTTTGCTGTGTGCAAGTGTTCTCTGTGTGTGTGAGCCTGTCTCACACTTTCTTTTTTGGTGCTGTGCCTTGTGTGTGTGGTATATCATGAGCATGGCAGATAAACCTACAGATTTTTAAGAGATGCACCTCTTGTGAGCGTAAAATCCCAAACTTGGATGCTCATGAGAGGTGTGTCTATTGTTTAGGCCCTGACCATTTGGACCAGGAGTGTAATGTTTGTGCAGGTTTCAATACCCTCACCTTGGCCGACAGGAGGAATAAACTAATTCTTAAAGGCTTATTGCTCACGTCTGTAACTCAGACCCCCAGGCCTGGTTCTTCTAAGGATTGTAAAGATCAGAAGGAATCCAAGAAATGATCCCCCTCAGCCTCTCCAGGTGTCTTGTCTTTCCCACCTGAAAAATGGCCAAAATTGTCAGATCTGATTAAGTCAAAACCAACAAAAAACAGACCTTTGGTTCCAAGCAGCTCCTCGGACCCAACCTGTGTCACCCGTTTCCAAGTTTTTGGATCCAAAAGGGTGTTCGGATCCAGCAGACATTGTGGAGATCCACAGTTCCCGTCTGCCTCAGATCTGAAGGCCTCGGATCATGGGTCTCATAGCCATACCACAAGGCAGAGCAAGTCCCCCTCGCCTGTTAACTCCCTGGCTACGTCTACCCATTCATCCATATCCTCCAGGTCTTACAGAATGTCCCAATCTGAGATGGACAGGATAATGTGGAGCTTGTTGAAGGCTCAGATCGAGATGGGACTGTTGCACACACTGTCCCATTTCAGATGCATGAGAGCCCCATCATCACTAATACCCTGTCCTTTTCTGATCCAGCCCTCAGCTTTGGAAACCCAGGATCCTGGTACCCAGAGAGAGGTGGCATCAGAGTGGGGAATGGTCATTTCCTTGATTCTGGCAGTGTCCCAGACCAGCTTGACACCATTGCTGTCGGAACCGAGTGGGTCCCAGACCTGAGACATCAGCACAGACTCTCTGGCGTGGTCTCGGCTCTGACCTGGTCAGATCAGTCCTCTTGGGGCTTTGGCTTTTGATAGTTTGGGGCCAATGTCCTCTGGAGTATTAGGGTCCAGGATGGTTTACACCATTTCTCCTCAGGCAGATGTTCATCGTGCATACAGCTGCAGTCATAACAGATGGGTTTTCCTGCCGTCAGGTGGGTCCTCGGTCAGCCAAATTCCAAAGTCTAGGTCCGGCGTCGGATGTCATCGCTTCTTCCCTGACGTCAGTGCGACAGGGGTATAAAAGAACCAGCCGGCGCCATTTTCTTCAGTCTTTCTTGCCGCGCGGTGCCCGAAGCAGAAGCAGTTCGCAAGTGCCAGTTGGCCAGCTCCTGAGATTACGAATATTTTTCAACCGAAGTCTTCTTGAAAGCTAAGTACCCCATTGGGGAAACTTTCCTTGCCTCAGACCGATGTCAGACAAAGTTAATAATTGCATTTCTTGTGGGAAGCAAATACCGCATAAGGATTTTCATTCCCTCTGCATTCCTTGCTTAGGCCCAGACCACAACGTCTCGGCCTGTCATTTTTGTGCTACATTCAACAGATGCACTATTAAGCGTCGGGCGGAGTTCGCCCAACACTATTTTGGCAAAAAGTTTAATTACATTATGTTGTCGGATACTCTGACTCCAGTTTTGAGTAAAAGACGCAAAGATAAAGACCGACATACGAGGTCCGTGACTTCTACCGACACCACGCCAAAGCCGACTACAGGTGGTCCGGTTCTCAGCGAGGCGCGCCTACGCAGCCCCTGACTACTGATGACACTTCATTGGCGGTGTCTTCTGTGCCCGAGGTCGCAGGCTCTTCGGCCCACACCCCGACTACAGATACCAAAGCCACTCTTGGCAGTGAAACTCAGTGTTTAGACAGGCCTGCCACCTCTCAAGGTGTTTTCAGGCCTTCTTCTTCTTTTTCCATCAAGGCTTTCACTAAGTCTAAAGCAGCCATGCATACTAAAACACAAGCTCCACAGGGCCCCTCTCAAGGCCCCATGCCTAAAAAGCAGATGCTCAAAATGGCTGAGGATTTGATTACTCTTATCAGGGGTTCTCAACCCCCCCCGGACAAAAGGCCCAGAGTGGAGGAAGAATCCCCTTCCTCGGACCAGGCCTCCATTATTTCAGAGCATTCTGAAGACCAGGAACATTCATACTCCCCTTTTGAAGATTCTGATGCAGAGGAGTCCATTCCCTCTGTCTCCACCCCTGAGGATTACTCTTTTGGGGAAACTTTACATACCTTGAGGGAACACTTCCACTGGGAAGGCCAAGAGTACTCAGACTTCAAGAAAAGGCTTAGGGATTTCCTCTTGCTCCCTCAGCACAGGCCTCTGGCTATACCTCCTGTCTTAGACATACTAGATGATATGTATTCGGAGGCCTGCCTTAACCCAGATTCTTTACCTCCAGCTCCAGTCAAGCCTGACAGGTATTACCGGGTTCCTGATTCACACCAATTCCTATACAAAAGCCATGCGGCTGACCCAGAAACTATTTCTCAGGGTCCCAAGGGAATTAAGGCCTCCACTGCTAAAAATCCATTACCTTCAGAGAGAGATTCCAGAGCTTTAGAAAGGTGGGGGGAAAAGGTATACACCTCGGCCACCTTAACCATGAGGGCATTAAACTGTCAGTTCCATATGTTAAAGTACCAACAGTTTCTGTTATCACAGTTGAAAAGCAAAATGTCACAACCTGAACAACCAGACTTGAAGGAGTTGCAGGATTTGTTACACAGTGCAGAGCAAGTGGGTAAACATACCTTGCAATGTGGTTTTGATGCTTTAGAGGCCTCATGTAGAGCTGCTGTTACAGGATCAGTCATACGTAGACATGCTTGGCTCAAAGAGCAAACCTTACCAGATCATGTCAAAGCTAAATTACTAGATGCACCTCTTCAAAAAGATGTATTGTTTGGTGTTAAAGCTGAGGAGGTATTAAAGAAAATGGAGGAAAAGGCAAAATCAATGCAAACAGTGAAAAATTTCCTACAGGTACAACCTCCATGTTTCAGTAGAAATTGGCCTTCAAAAAATTGGTCCTTTCCAGCCACGGACAGACCCCAAAGAGGTAGATACAGGCGCCCGAGGGGTAGAGGGCAATCTCAAGGATCGTTTAGAGGCAGACAATGGCAAGCACCTACACAAAGAGGTGGTGAGGATAGTTCACAGCCATTCAGAAAGCAGAACCAATGACTTTTCCCTTTGCATGCCAAGCAAGGCTCAAATGGCAGCACCTTTAGGCGGAAAACTGGCATTATTTTCAAAAAATTGGCATATTGTCACAAAAGACAAATGGATCCTGGACATTGTAGACAAAGGCTACAGATTCCACTTTCACACCCTTCCAAAAATGAGAGGCATACCAAACCTGCCACACAATCAAAGGGCAGAGGCACAAAAACAAATTTCAGATCTCATGGACATGAAAGCTATTCAAGAGGTACCTGCACAAGAACAGGGTCAAGGTTTTTATTCCAGACTATTCCTGGTACCAAGGAAGGGTAAAGATTGGAGAAATATTTTGGACCTATCCATTCTAAACACATTTTACTCGTGCCAAAATTCAAGATGCTCACATTACAGCAGCTTCTTCCCATGCTGGGCAAGGAGTCTTGGCTGGTAACATTGGACCTCAAGGAGGCATACCTGCATGTCCCAATCAGACAAGATTGCAGAAGATACCTCAGATTTCTTGCAGGTTCAACCCATTATCAATTCTCTGCATTGCTCTTTGGCTTATCTACTGTTCTCAGAGTGTTCATGAAATGCCTGGCATCAGTAATTGCCTACTGCAGACTTCAAGGGATACAAATTTACCCATATTTGGATGACTGCCTGATCCAAGCAGACAGCAAGCACATACTTCTGAAACATCTGGCATTTGTAATAATGTTGTTGAATTCTCTGGGATACACAGTCAACAAAAAGAAATCAAGGCTAATACCCTCTCAAACAATAATTTTCCTGGGTGCCAGCTTGAATACAAATACCCAGATGGCCTACCTCACGCCAGAGAAATGAGGGCAACTAACTCAATACTTCAGAAAACTGGCAACTTTCACCAGGCTGACTGCAAGGAAAATCCTGCAGGCTCTGGGATTCATGGCATCTTGCATCCTACTAATCCCATGTGCAAAGCTGCATATGAGGAAACTTCAATGGTACCTAAAAAACTTATGGTCTCAACACAGCCACAGTTTGGAAACAATAATACCACTGATTCCATGTTTTCAAAAGGAATTTCTGTGGTGGGCTCAAGCATGCCAAAGAAACGCAGGTCTCCCATTCTGCAAGCCTCAAGCAAATCAAGTCATCACAACAGACGCCTCGGACTACGCCTGGGGGGCGCACATGACAGATCGGTGCATTCAGGGCAAATGGTCCCAAAAAGAAAAGCACCTACACATCAATCAAAAGGAAATGCTAGCAGTAATAAATGCTATTATAGCTTTCAAAGACCTACTGCATCCAGGCCAGCTATTGATAAGGACAGACAACACCACAGTAATGTGGTACATAAACAAACAGGGAGGAACCCATTCATACCCCCTATGCAGGCTAGCCATGTATCTTTGGAACATGGCTCTGGAATTACAAATCTAACTTCAAGCACAGTACCTGCCAGGCAAGGAAAACACGCTGGCAGACAACCTAAGCAGAAATATGACATATCCACATGAATGGAAGTTGCATCCTCAAGTTTTTACAAAGATAATTCAAGCATGGGGAAGGCCAGACCTAGATCTCTTTGCCTCCCACAGAAATCACCAATTGGCAAAATTCTGCTCAATGACCTTTCATCCACAGGCCTGGAAAGTGGACGCACTCTCTTTTAGTTGGACAACAATGACAGTTTATGCCTTTCCACCTCTTCCTCTGCTGCCCAAAGTTCTATTAAAAACCAGAGCAGACAGACCAAAGATGATTCTCATTGCTCCAGACTGGCCAAGACAACACTGGTGTACCCACTCCTGAGGAGCCTGATGCATTCCCCACCATGGATCCTGCCTCTAATGCCTCTTCTACTGACTCAGCACAACTTCAGAACTCTTCACAGTCAGCTGAAAACACTCAATCTAGCCACATGGAAGATTCCTTAAATTCACAACAGTCCCTACTCTCCAAGGAGGTGCAAGATGTCATTTTGGAGGCCAGAAGGCCTTCTACTAGAAAAGCCTACTCTGCAAAATGGAAACGGTTCTGTGCCTGGAATGAGAAAAAGGGTCAGAATCCTGGAATACTGAATTTACCTCAAATATTACAGTACCTAGCTGAGATGCTAAGCAGTGGACTTTCATTCTCCTCCATCAAAATCCATGCCTCAGCCATTTCTGCAGAATACAACACTGATCCTCCTTTATTCTCTCACCCCCTCTTAAGACAGTTCCTCAGAGGGGCTAAGAATATAAAACCCCCAAGGAAACAACCAGTACCTGCTTGGGACCTCAATTTCATTCTAGAAAAACTGACCTTGCCTCCTTTTGAGCCAGCTGCTTCAACAGAACTACAATATTTGTCCTGGAAAACAGCTCTCCTTCTGGCTATCACCTCAGCTTGCAGGGTTTCGGAACTACAAGCCCTCATGACTGTGCAGCCTTTCATCATTTTCCATCAGGACAGAGTTTCCTTATGAACCAATCCTTCCTTTATGCCAAAGGTAGTATCCAGGGTAGCCTTGAATCAGGCTATCCACTTAGCTACCTTTTACACTAATCCTCAAAACAAAGGGGAGAGACTACTACATTCCTTGGACATTCACAGACAGCTACGTTACTATTTGGACAGAACAAAGCCTTTCAGAAAATCAGAGCAACTCTTTGTGTCCTATGCTACAGGAGCTCAAGGGAAGCCTATTTCCAAACAGACAATCTCAAAATGGATAGCCCACTGCATACTCTTTTGTTACTCTCTTCATGGTAAAACTGTACCTGCAGGCATCAGATCTCACTCCACAAGGGCCACAGCTACCTCTGCAGCTTTCCTCAGGGGGGTTCCTACCAAAAATATTTTGGAAGCAGCCACTTGGAGTTCTGTACATACTTTCTCCAAGAACTATCACCTACCATTATACTCCAAATCTAGAGCAGGCTTTGCCACTGCAGTCTTGCAGGGCATCCTGGCTCCTCCTAGTTCCACCTAGTGCCTACCACCCCTTTTTTTGCTTTGGTATTCTACCCATCTGTTATGACTGCAGCTGTATGCACGATGAACATAGTACAGTTTTGTACCTACCATAAATGTAGATGTTCGAGTGCTAATACAGCTGCAGTCCAGGTTTCCCTCCCTCCTTCCCCTCTTGGGACAGGCCTAATGGCTAACACCTCCTCATACAACCTGATTGGGGTATTCTTTTATGGTGTATTTGCTTTCAACTACTGTTTTTTGATTATATTACATTGCATTATTACATAAATTTATGTATTGCCTTCCTTCTGGGGGCACCTGACATCTGGGGCAAGAAAAACTGAAGAAAATGGCGTCGGCTGGTTCTTTTATACCCCTGTCGCACTGACGTCAGGGAAGAAGCGACGACATCTGACGCCGGACCTAGACTTTGGAATTCGGCCGACCGAGGACCCGCCTGATGGCAGGAAAACCCATCTGTTATGACTGCAGCTGTATTAGCACTCGAACATCTACATTTATGGTAGGTACAAAACTGTACTTTTTGGCTTGTTGCAAGGGGTCCTTCATTCTTCTGAGTCCTCCTTTGAGTCCCCCATGGATGAGGTACCCAGGAAGAGAGCATGGAAGAGGAAGCACGTATGCTCCCCCTTGGAGTCTCTAACCAAAGGCACTGATTTCAATGAAGGAGAGGTGTCCCCCCCCCCAGTCACCTCCAGAGGACATCTCCTTTGGAGATATTTTGGAGATCCTGAAACATAAGGTAGGTGGTCTGTCCAAATCCCTTCTTCCAAGGAATCAGTCTTTCTGGAGGCATTTGGGATGGGCCCATGTTTGTCTTGGGTTACTCTGCTGGGAGACAAACTGATTGACCCGGTGCCCCATTGCATTTGGAAGGAACCTGACATTTGGACCCCATTCCCAAGTGAGCAGGTAAGTATTTGAGTCCCCCTGTCAACTGTCTTCACTGGAGTAAGGACATCCCAGTTGATGCTATCATGGTGTCTGCAGCCACCAAGAAAGAGCTGGCAGAACAAAGCCCTACTGTCCACTCACTAAACGTGGAGTCTCGGGTGCTGGACAGACATGGTAAGCATGTTTATGCCTCAGCCACCTTTGCATGAAGAGTGTTGAATTATCTGGTCCATTTTTGTTGTCTGCAAAGGGACCTGGTTCTTGAGCTTAACACCTCCCTTTCAGAGTCCATCTTGGCGGAGGGACCTCCACAAGGTGCCTCCCCAACTGGCTGCCCTATTCTCCCTAGGAAATTCCTTGATGAGGTTGATCTTCAATGCAGCAGAAGGCACCTCATGGGCAGCCGGATTGGGCATAGCCCTCAGGAGACATGCCTGGTTGAGGCTTTGTGGGTTTCCAGAACCCTTCAAGGTGTCTTTTACGAATGCCCCATTCAGTAGTTCCTCCTTGTTTAGACCATAAGTCAAAGAGACACTCACCCACAGTGAGCAAGAAAGAAATACCCTGTTTACCATAGGGATCAAATTTTCTTCCCCACAAAAGACCTTTTCGAGGAACCAGCATAGTGGGAAGAAGATGTGGTTCAGGAATCCTTTCCAGGAATCTCATGAGGATTTCTTGTCCAGAGGCATTGGGCAAGTAATGAAAGGTGCTACCCCAAGTCATAGAGGGGTCTACAGAATCAAGGGTTTAGAGAACCCTTCTTGGACAACCCCTATCAGTGCTCCTGAATTATTGTCCGACTGTTCTACTGTGGAGGGAGTCGGGAGAATATTTTCCTTGCACCTGGAAGCCTGGACAGAAATAACAGAGACAGCTGGGTGCTGGACATAATATCCAGAGGATACTACATTCCCTTTTCCCTTCCTCTTCCCACCAAAAGGAAGCACCCAACATACCACCATGTCAGAGGGAGCAGGCCTTTCAAGAAGTTCAAAAATTTTTGGGAAAAAAAAAACATCCAAGAGGTCCCAACTGCACAGCAAGGAAGCTGCAATTATTCATGCTTCTTTTTAGTGCCAAAAAAAGACAGGGGACCTAAGGCCCATATTGGACTTGAGCAAATTGAATCTGTTTGCCAAGAAGTCAAAGTTTTGCATGGTGATGGTTCAGTCCATTCTGCCTCTACTGCGCAAGGACAACTCGATGTGCTCCATAAATCTCCAGGTCGCCTACTATCACATAAAGATCCACAGATGCTCCAGGAGACACTTGCGCTTCTGGCGAGGAGCCAATCATTATCAGTTCAGAACACTGCCCTTTGGACTCGCCACAGTCCTCAGGGTGTTTACCAAATGCATGTCAGTGGTGGCAACTCACCTGAGACTGCAAGAATTCCAGGTGTTTCCATACTTGGACAATTGGCTTCTGATGGCACCTACAAAGCATCAGCTTGGCCTAGCGGTACAGTACCCATTATACCTATTCTGCAAGCTGGGGATTACTATAAACACCACAAAGTCAAACTTGGTCCCTGTTCAGGCTATAGAGTTTGTTGGAATGAAGTTAAACTCTGACACTCAGATAACATCCTTGCCCATTCACAGGGTGCTCATTATCTCAGGCAACAGGTTCAGTCCTTGCTAGACATGCCCAGCCCGCCAGCAATTTTCATCTTGAAAGCCCTGGGTTCCATGTCAGCCACCATCTTACTTGTCCGTCTAGCAAGATTTTACATGAGTGCTTTAATGGACTCTGACAGTCCAATGATCCATTCTGTTTCACCCTCTGAGTTGTTGGATCAAACTGCCTCAAGTCTGTCGATGACATCTTCAATGGTGGCTCGTCGTGGATGACCTTTATCTAGGCAAGGACTTCTTTCCTCCCCTCCTTCAGCCACGGTGACCATGGATGCCTCCTTGTTGGAGTGGGGGGACATTACCATGGAAGGTTGGTCCAAGACGCATGGTCCCAACAGAGACCAAGTTGCACATCAACGCTGTGGAGAGGAGAACAGTCCTACTATCGTTGCAAGCCTTTCAGGATTTCCTTCCTCTGGGAAAGATATCATTTCACTCGGACAACAAGTCTGTAGTCTGGTATATCAAAAAGCAGGGTGGAACCCATTCATACCCCTTATGCAAAGAGGCCATGAGAGTGTGGGAATGGGTGGTCTCTTCCAACTGCTTTCTTCTTGCAATGCACATTCCCAGGGAGACCAACGTGTTAGTGGACAGACTAAGCATCTTGAGTCCACATGAGTGGTCCCTGAACCCACCAGTAGCAGACCAAATATTCAGATGTTGGGGCCTACCTTGCTGCAACCTATTTGTTTTCCCTCTGAGCAACAAATGCAGCAGGTACTTTGCTGTGATCTCTCCAACGGGGGAGACACCCAAGGGATGCTGTAGTCCATGATTGGCCATCTGGTCTCCTGTATGCTTATCATCCAATTCCCCTGATCACAAATGTTCTACAGAAAGCCAGCAAGTTGAAGAGTACTCTAATCCTCATTGCTTCAACAAAGTATTAGTTTGAGTGTGCACACTTGTGCAACCAGCTTATTGTACGTTTTTTTATTTTTATATATTTTTTCCTAACAGCTTTGTTTGTTTTTCAATTGAATTGTACAGGTTATAGGTCACATTAAAGGTGGGAAAGGTTTTGAAATGATTTATTGTGGTCTCATTTTTATATCACAAAAACCTGGCATTTTAACAGGGGTGTGTAAACTTTTTATATCCATTGTAATTCTAGTTTAATACCTGTTGTGTTATTTTACATATTTTGATTAAATGTCATGTATACGTATATACTCTTACATAATGATCATAAATATTTGATGATAAGTAATTACGAAGATAAGCACCTGTCTTTCCTTTCCTTTTCTTTATGAAGGACTTTATCAAGATTTTCCAGTTTGGAAGTAGAAAAACGCTGATGGATCCAGAAAACACTAAGTTTCTAAGGTAGGATGATAATACAAAATCATATTTATCTTTTCAATAGTCCAATAGTACAATATTTGACTACCCAGCAGCTCTATCCATTATGCATTTTAAATGTTGTGATCATGTTTAAGAAACTTCAGATGACATATATTACTTTATATGTTGCATCTTCTTATGTCATAACATGCACATATACAGATACATTACACACACACACACACACACACACACACACACACACACAGTGTCAGGATGTCCAGATGAACTCATAGGAGGCATTAGTTATGGTATGCTTTCACCAAGAAGTTTAAGTGTAAACTGATTTTGATGGCAGGGTCATGTGACTCGCAACATTTAGTAGATCTACACTAAACCTCTACCTTTCCACATCTCACCATTAAGTTGCACTCTTTTGATTTGTTGGCAACCACATTTCTAACCTGCAATAATTCATAACGTGATCGCGAAACGACACCGTCTTCAAGTAGAAAGGGGTGTGTAAACTACTAATTAGTTTGTATGACATTGGATCTGAAACAGGAACAAGAGTAATGGAAAAAATTCTCTTCCTGGGTACCATCCTTTCCCAACGTAACTTAACAGAATTTAGTGAAATCACGGTAGTAATTTGCATGGGTTTTGCACTGCAAAAAGATCAGTGAAACTAAAATATATAATTGGCAATGCAGTTGATAACTGAAAATAGTTGTTGGAAATAATAAAAAGGTACTTGCGTCTTAAAATGGAATGCTTACTCTGAATCATGCATACCTCAGATCAATCCTCTCCAGACTGAGATTTCGATTAACACTACATGAAAAGAGGTGGTGCTGACACCACGCCCCATAATACCTGCTAGCTAGATGTAATCAGGGAAAGAGAGAATATAGGTACAGTTCCCCTTGCCAACAACATTAAGGGAAAATACAGCCTTGCTTACTATGCTGTGTGCATTTTCATTTTGATCAGGGAACGTAGAGTGTGTAGTAAAAGAAGGACTTAATATTATAATTAAAGTGGTTGCAGTAATACGTCGCATGGATATTCATTTCATGATTTTACACGGTAATGTTACACTAAGGGATTTTGTTTGCATGATTATTCCTCTGTTAAGCTGCGTACACTGTACAACATGGAAGGAATAAATAATAGGTTCATAGGTAGGTAGTAGGCTATCTGCCCAAAGGCATTTATAATCCTAGCCGGAATGTGTCGGCTTTCGCCACCCCCTTAGATTAGTTCCCTTGTGCCTCTGTCCAGCAGAGCCATTGAAGTGATCCCTGGGGTAAACTTTGTTTCCCATCCACTCGTCAAGGTTTCTCTTGAAGAGGGTTAGAGAGGAGCTCTGCCTAATGTAAATTGGAATCTTTTTCCAGAGCATGGGAAGTCTCTGGGACAGGAATCTATCCCTCCAGCATGTCCTATTTATTGTTGTAGTGAGGTTTAGATCACTGAAGCATGTGGCTCAAGGGGATATGGTTTTCTTTAGGTGGAGCATGTCCACCAATTCTGGGTTGGACATGGCCTTGTATGTCAGGCAGAAATCACCTCTGAGTAGGCGGTATGTAACCGAGTATAGCTGGAGTTTCTTCAGTCGAGCTGCATAGGGCATCTGCCTGAGGCCAGTGATCCTCGTGGTGAGGTATGCCTGTGGTCTTTCCAGTTGTTGCAGGTGTCTTGTAAGGTACATCCCAAATGGGGCATTGTACTCTATGATGGGTCTGATGAGTGATGCGTAGAGGGGCCCAATGACCTCTTTCGATCTGGATGCAAACCCTTTTGTGATTAGGTGGGCCACATAGAAGGATTTTCTAACCACTTTGGCAATGTGATTATCAAAGGAGAGGTTACTATCTACTTGGGTCCCCCAGATCCCTTATTATATCTTCTGTATTTAGGGGGCTACCACCTATGTGATAGTTTGTGGGTGCTTTGTTTTTTCCAAAGGGGATGACTATGTACTTTATGGCATTTAGCTTGAGGCCATGGTTTTGACACCAGGTATCTGTCTCAGTGAGACCCGTTTGGAGGATGTCTGTGTCAGTCAGAGAGTCAGTTATAGCCCCTAGTATGCAGTCGTCTGCAGACTTGGTCAGCCATAGTCCTCCTGTGCTTGTCTGTACCTCTGAGAAGTATATGCCAAACAGGAGGGGTCCTAGGACTGAGCCCTGGGGAATGTCACTTGTAACCGGTTTAGAGTCAGACCTAGCTCCTGCAACTCTTACCATGTGGGTTCTGTCCATGAGCCAGTTGGCAATCCATCTCATGACATAGGGGTTAATGTTCAGGCTGGTGAGCTTGTCCATAATACCTGAGTGGAGAATGGTGTAGAAGGCCTTTGTGAGGTCTAGGTAGGCTATGTGGACCACCTTTCCCTCATCTATAGCCTTGGTAACTGTCTCAAAGTAATCCACCAGGTTTAGGAGGCATGACCTGCCCTTAAAGCTGAACTGGGTAGGGTCCAGTGTTTGGAGGTTCCCAATGTCTCTGTTAATGAGATCCATGATTATGTGCTCCATAGCTTTGCAGACCAAGCTAGTCAGGTTTATAGGGCGATAGTTCATGGGGTCCGTTGTGGCTCCACCTTTGTGGAGCGGAATAACAGTTGCTGTGCGCCACTCTGTGGGCACATAGCCTGTGGAGAGGCTAAGTTTAAACAGTGTGTTTAGGTGAGGGGTTAGTTCATCTTTGAGCTCATGTAGGACGCAGCCTGGGACACCATCTGGTCCATTGATGCTGTGTTTTTGGCTTTGGAGAGGGCTGTTTTAACCTGAGTGTCTGTGATTTCAGGGGCACTACATTCTTCTGGTATAGTTATGGGCCCTTTTGGGGGTGAGGGGGGGGGTGAAGTTTGCACTGAACCTGTCTGCCAGGATGTTTGCTATATCGGTCGGTTCAGTGTATTTTGTGCCATTCTGCACTAACTCCGAGCAGTTCTGAGAATTGCCACTTAGTTTCTTAACATAGCTAAAGAATGCCTTGTGGTTATCTTTGGAGTCCATGGCAATTTTTCTTTCGCAGCTAACCTTGGATGATTTTATGAGGGAACGTAGTTTCTTGCTGATACTGATCAGGCATGTCTTCCCTTCTTGGGATTTTACTCTTTTCTGTACTAGTTTCCTCCTTCTATTGTATAGCTTGTTTATGGCAGGGGTCCACCAGACTGGTTTCCTTTTCTTGGAGGAGTGAGTCTTGGTTTTGTTTGGGATAGCACGATCCATGCATTCTTGTAGGTGCCCGTACAGTGCATTAGTAAAGGACTTTGCAGCTTGGACAGTGTTATCCTTTAGCCATGGGGGCTTTGAAACTTCCCACCACAGTCTTAAGTAATGTGAAGATGTTCTTCATCTCACATTGCTGCAGTCCTTACTTATGGGTAGTCCGCTGTCCTCGGTCGGCCCGAATACCAAAGTATTAGGCTGACGTCGGTCATGGCGCTCAGAACTGACATCAGAGCGTCAGGGTATAAAAGCGCATGACCGACGTCATATCCTCAGTCTTTTTTGCCGCATGGTCCGATGCAGAAGCAGCGTTGCGAGTGCCGTTCGGCGTTCTGAAATTTTCGAATTCTGAGTTTCAGACCGAAACCAAGTTGGGCTAAGTACCCGTTGGGGAATATTTTTGTTTTTCTTGCCTCAGTTAATTCCGGATGTCAGAAAAAGTGAATAATTGTATTTCTTGTGGGAAACAGATACCGCATAGGGATTATCACTCTCTTTGCATTCCTTGTTTGGGACCGAACCACGACGTAGTCGGGTGTCGGTTTTGTGCTAGGTTTAATAAGCGCACTATAAAAAGAAGGTTAGATTGTGCTAGGTTAGTCTTTGGTAAGCGGTGTAATTATAATATGCCGTCGGATCCTCCGACGCCCGCTTCCAAGAAGCGCAAAGACAAATCCTTGAAACCTAGACAGGTTGATTCGTCCGTTTTGGACGCCGGTCCTGCAGAAGCTACAGTAGAGCAGGGGGATCCGGCTGAAGTTTCTGTTGAGTCTCAGGGGGAAACTTTGATTTTGCAGGATGTGGCCTCCCAGGAGTCAGGTCAGGCTGAAGGGGCCTCTCAAGTTTCTGTTCTCCCTTCTATGCCTAAGGTGGTTAGGCCTTCTGCTTCTATTACTAAGGCTTCTTCTAAGGGCAGGTCTGTTTTGCCTTCCTCTGGTGTCCCTCCAGGTACTTCTGGGTCTGTGCCTAAAAAGCACATGCTTAAAATGGCAGAAGATTTGATTACTTTAATTAGAGGTTCTATGCCCCCTCCTGATAAGAGGCCCAGGGTGGAGCCAGAGTTGGAAAGTTTGGATCAGGCCTCAGATGAGTCTTCTGCTGAAGATATTCTAGATTTTCCTCCTTATTCGGATTCTGATGCAGAGGATTCCACTCCTTCTGCTTCTCCTCCAGAGGATTTTTCATTTTCAGAAACTCTGCATTCCATGAGGGAGCATTTTAAGTGGGAAGGACAGGATTTCTCTGATTCAAGGAAGAGGCTTAGGGAATTCTTGTTTTTACCACAGCATAGACCCTTGGCTATACCTCCTGTTTTGGATGTTGTTCAAGATGTTTTCTCGGAGGCTTCCCTTAATCCAGATTCTTTGCCTCCTGCGCCAGTTAAACCGGACAGATATTACAGGGTGCCTGAGGCTCATAAATATCTGTATAAGAGTCCTAGGGCGGACCCAGAAACTATTAGTCAGGGGCCTAAGGGTGTTAGAGCCTCTGTTGTAAAGAATCCGGTTCCTCTAGATAAGGAAGCTAGAGCTTTGGATAGATGGGGTAAGAAGGTGGTATACCTCTTCTACTTTAGCAATGAGGGCTTTAAATTGCCAGTTTCATATGTTGAAGTATCAGAATTTCCTCCTTTCTCAGCTAAAATCTAAAGTGGATGCTTTGGCAGAGGGCATAGAGTGTAAAGAATTGCAGGATTTAGTACATGTCTCTGAACAGGTGGGTAAGCATTCTTTGCAGTGTGGTTTTGATGCTGTGCAGGCCTCTTCTAGGGTGGCTGCCACTGGTTCAGTTCTTCGCAGGCACGCCTGGCTTAAGGATCAGAATTTGTCCGAGCATGTTAAAACTAGAATTCTGGATGCCCCTTTACAGTCTGAAGTTTTGTTTGGTCCCCCTGTGGAGTCGGTTTTGAAGAAAATGGAAGACAAGGCTAAGTCTATGCAGACTGTTAAAGATTTTTTGCAAGTGCAACCTCCAAAGTTTAGTAGAAATTGGCCTACTAAGGGGTGGACCTACCCTTCTTCTGATTCTCAATCTAGGGGTAGATCTAGACGTGGCAGGGGCAGAGCTCACAGTACATTCAGGCCTAGAACTTGGAGTTCGCCTGCACAATCTGCAGGTGAGGGCAGGGGCCAGTCCTTTCGTAAACAGGCCCAATGACCTGCATTTTCCGCTGCCAGATTCTTCTTGCCTGGCAGCTCCTTTGGGAGGAAAGTTAGCACTCTTCAAGCAAAACTGGCTTTTAGTCACCCAGGACAAATGGGTATTGGACATTATAAACTGAGGCTACAAGTTTTATTTCCATACATTGCCTCCTTTCAAAGGCATGCCAGACGTTCCTCCTTGGCAAAGGATAGAGGCTCACAAGCAGATTTCTTTACTTCTTCAAATAGGAGCTATTCAGCCAGTTCCTCTGTCAGATGTGGGACTAGGATTTTATTCTTGCCTGTTTCTAGTACCAAAGAAAGGGAACACGTGGAGACCAATTTTGGATTTATCTATCCTCAACACTTATCTGGACATTCCAAAGTTCAAAATGCTGACGTTACAACAGCTTTTACCTCTGTTGGGAAAAGATCACTGGATGGTAACTCTGGATCTCAGAGGCTTATCTTCATGTTCCTATCGGGCCCAGTTGCAGGAGGTACCTGCGTTTTCGGGCTGGAAATTTACATTATCAGTTCTCTGCATTGCCCTTTGGCTTATCTACTGCACCCAGAGTGTTCACAAAGGTTCTGGCTCCAGTGATAGCCTTTTTCAGGTTAAGAGGAATACAGATTTATCCTTATTTGGACGATTGCCTGATTATTGCACAACACAAGGACGAACTTCTTCATCATCTACAGTATGTGATGGTAGTGTTAAGATGCCTAGGGTATTCTGTGAACGAAACAAAGTCCAGTCTAGTACCCTCTCAGGACATGTGCTTTCTGGGTGTGAGACTGAATACAGCTTCCCAGATGGCCTTTTGACCCCGGACAAACAAAGAAGCCTTTCTCTTTATTTCCATCAAATGTCTCTACAGTCCAGGCTGACTGCAAGGACAGTCCTTCAAGCCTTGGGGTTCATGGCATCTTGTATTCTGGTGCTTCCCAATGCCAAACTGCATATGAGGAAGCTTCAATGGTATCTCAAAAATGTATGGACACAACACTGCCAAGATCTAGACACTGTCATTCCAATAATACCTTGCATTCAGAAGGAATTTTTGTGGTGGGCTCAGGAATGTCACCTAAACAAGGGACTCTCTGTGACCCGACCAGAGGCGAGTCAGATTTTAACGACAGATGCCTTGGACAAGGCTTGGGGAGCACACC
Organism: Protopterus annectens; assembly: GCF_019279795.1. Classification (NCBI taxonomy): domain Eukaryota; kingdom Metazoa; phylum Chordata; order Ceratodontiformes; family Protopteridae; genus Protopterus; species Protopterus annectens. Next base: position 195,303,257 of record NC_056740.1, read on the forward strand.
TCAATGGAAAATGGGTGCAAGACACGTGGCCTGTCAGACTTCAACATTTGCATATCAACTTGAAGGAGATGTTAGCAGTTCAATTTGCATTGATGGCTTTCAGGGATTTACTTCACCCAGGACAGATGTTGATTCAAACAGACAACACTACTGTCATGTGGTACATCAACAAGCAAGGGGGAACCCATTCGTACCCTCTTTGCAGGCAAGCGATGATTTTGTGGGAGACTGCTCTCAGTTTACAACTCAATCTTCAGGCAAGGTTTCTACCAGGAGCACAGAACTCCTTAGCAGATGTGTTGAGCAGACAAATTGTGGATCCTCACGAGTGGAAACTGGATCCTCATGTGTTTCAAAAGTTGACAGTGTTATGGGGGACTCCAGACATAGATCTGTTCGCTTCTCCACTAAATTACCAGTTGCCAAGGTTTTGCACAAAAATGTTTCATCCCACAGCTTGGAAGGTGGATGCTCTATCATTCAGTTGGAGCAATCTTCATGTCTATGCCTTTCCACCTCTGCCTCTCATTCCCAAGGTACTCCTGAAGGCCAGAATAGACAAGCCATCCATGATTCTGATAGCACCGGATTGGCCTCGACAGCACTGGTACCCACTACTGCGGAGTTTAGTACGGGAGCCTCCATGGCCTCTGCCTTTGATTCCGCATCTTTTGTCTCAGGAGGGCAATCACTTCCTCAATGTCAAGATTCAGTCTCTGCATCTCACAGCCTGGCATATTCTGTTCTAGACCCTGGAGGGTCTCAGCTTCCACAGCAAGTTTTGAATGTTATTTTGGAGGCCAGAAGGCCTAGTACAAGGAAAGTTTACGCAGATAAATGGAGGAGATTTTTTCTTTGGAGCAGAGCGAAGGAATTTGATGTTTCCAAGCCTGATTTAAGTGTTTCTCTTCAATATCTTACTGAGTTATTGGACAAGGGTTTGTCTTTCTCCTCGATAAAGGTTCATGCTGCAGCCATTTCTGCTCACTATGATTGTGACCCTCCTTTGTTTTCCCATCCTTTGTTTAAGCAATTTCTTAGAGGGGCAAAGAACATAAGACCCCCACGTAGAGCTCCTACTCCTGCTTGGGATCTCAATTTTGTGTTGGAAAAACTTACTCTACAACCTTTTGAGCCTGCAGCTACTGTCGAGTTAAAGTATTTATCATGGAAGACTGCTTTTTTGTTGGCCATTATCTCTGCAAGAAGGGTTTCTGAATTACAGGCCCTTATGGCAGTGGAACCTTTCCTGATTTTTCATAAGGATAGGGTATCTTTGCGTACTAATCCTTCCTTTATGCCTAAAGTAGTTTCTAGTGTGGCCTTGAACCAAACTATTCATTTGCCTACTTTTTATGCAAACCCCCAAAACAAAGGGGAGAAGATTTTGCATACTTTGGATATTCACAGACAGTTACGTTATTATTTGAGCAGAACCAAGGGGTTCAGGCAGTCTCAGCAGTTGTTTGTTTCTTTTGCTTTGGGTTCTCAGGGGAAACCTGTTTCAAAACAAACTATTTCTAAATGGATTGGGTTTTGTATTTCTTTCTGTTATTCCCATCATGGTAAGGAGGTTCCGGCTGGAATCAGACCTCATTCCACTAGAGCTACTGCCACTTCTACTGCCTTTCTAAGAGGGGTAGCTACAAAAGATATTTTGGAAGCAGCCACTTGGAGTTCAGTACATACTTTTTCCAAGCATTACCACCTTCCTCTTTATTCTAAGTCTAGGGCTGGATTTGCCTCTGCTATATTACAGGGCATTTTAGCAGCCCCTAATGCTTTATGATTTTGCCATCCTCCCTTTACCTCTGCTTTGGGATTCTACCCATAAGTAAGGACTGCAGCAATGTGAGATGAAGAACATAGTACAGTTTTGTACCTACCATAAATGTAGATGTTCGAAGATCCACATTGCTGCAGTCCAATTACCTCCCTCCTTCCCCTCTGTAGTTTGGCATGGTAATATGGTTTGGGTGATGGTTGTTGTTGGGCATGTTTTTGGGAGGTATCCTGTTTTTGGGCTGTGGCCTTTCTTTTTAGAGCCTTCTGACATCTGGGGCAAGAAAAGACTGAGGATATGATGTCGGTCATGCGCTTTTATACCCTGACGCTCTGATGTCAGTTCTGAGCGCCATGACCGACGTCAGCCTAATACTTTGGTATTCTGGCCGACCGAGGACAGCGGACTACCCATAAGTAAGGACTGCAGCAATGTGGATCTTCGAACATCTACATTTATGGTAGGTACAAAACTGTACTTTTTCTTTTGGAAAGTTTTTCACAGTGGTTTCTTTGACCAGGGCTGGTGGCGGAATGTGGATATCCAAAGTGATCCAAAGTGATTAGTTTATGGTCAGATATAACCAAAAAGGGGTTGATGTCTGGTGTGGAACACCGGTCACCCATGTTGGTGATGACCAGGCCCAATATGTTGTCACCTCTGGTGGGGGTGTTGACCAGTTGATCCAGGGTGTTTGAGTTTATAAATTCTAGGAAACGTTGGGCAAGGGAGTTTGTACTTGAGTAGTTCTCCCAGTTAATGTTTGGGTAATTGAAATCACCCAATATCAGGGTGTTTGGTAGGACCTTTGTTTCCAGGAATGTGGAGTGGGGGTCCTGGGACATGGTGGGTGATCTGTAGCAAGCTATAATTTGATAGCAGTTTTGCCCGTTGTTAGTTGCACGTGGATGATCTCTGAAGCATCGGGCTGTGCCACTAACCTGGAGGTGTGGGTATCCTTGATGAATATGCATACTCCCCTGCCTTTTGTATTTCGGTCCAGGTTTTGTGGCCGAAATGTATGTTATGAGTTGTAGCCTGGTACTGCTGGGGTGCTCTCTGCAGCCTTAAACCAGGTTTCCTTTACTGCACATATATCGATTTTCTCCATACTGAGTAGTGCCTCGAGTGTGTGCATTTTGAGGTTTAGACTTCTGGCATTGAGTAGCATTACCCACAGTTTTTTGTTACTTGCGCTATTTACAGTCTTGCCTAAAAAAGGCACTATGGGGGTGGCAAGAGCCTTGGCCAATATTCAAAAGCCTAAGGGTGACAGGTGCAAGCCATCTCTAGTGAAGCAGTGTGGCTTGTTGAGCATGTCATCCCAGGCTGACAGACACTGGATCCCCTTTGAATGACACCAGAAGCTTAGCCAATTGTTGAAATTGATAATTTTTTCTCTATACCGTGGTATAATTCTTGGTGAGGGCAGGATGCTACTCAGGGTCAGGGTCATACCAGCCTGGGCTACATGATCAGAGAGCTCCTCCATGTCTCTTTTCGTGTATTCCAGGGAGCTACGGCTCAGGTCATTCATACCAACATGGACAATGACAGAGTCATATTTGTACTTCTGGAGTGACCTGAGTGCTTGTGTTATGTGGAGGATCCTGGCACCCGACAGGCAGCTAACAGTAACCTTCTCCTTGTTCAGCCTAGTGAGTGGGACGTCAGTGTGCCTGACTATAGAGTCACCTAGTACTAGTGTGTTGGGTATGTAATTTTGCCTTAAGGGCTGTGATTGCATGGCACACTGGTTTTGTGAAGTATGTGTTTCATGGTTTGTGTTGGGGGGGTGGAGGTTGCTTGGATGTCTGCTTTGGAGGTCTCTTTTGCTTTTGCAGATTTTTATTTAGAACCTCCGAGTATGTTTTGTGTATTTATGTGTTTTTTTTGCTGGTGCTGGTTTCATAGGTCTGTGTGAAACTGGTGGTGTGATGCAAGTAATTCCCTTCTCCTCTTGACTGCCTGGTCCAGTCTTGGGTTGAGAGAGCTTAGACTCTAGTTTGGCTGTATAATTGCATCTCTCGCATGTATTAATGTTTGGTGGAAGGAGGAGAGGGTTGTCTGTGTACATGAGGCAATTGTAGCATTGCCTCAAAATGCCCAGATTCACCAGTTGGACCGGAGAGTACACCTGAAACTGCCCTTTGGACATGCCTGGATAGGTACAGTGAACTGTTTTATTGACTGGCTGGTAAGGTTGAATAGAGAGCCTTGTCCTTCTCTACAGTATGGGGGGGGGGGGGGGCTAGTGCTCAGGTTTATTAGTGCTTGCTATGAATTTTGAGCAAGTACCGGGATGAGAAGTGAATGGTTTGAGTGCTTAAGTTGAAAGTTTGTCTAGTTCCAAGGGGAAATTGAAGAGTACACTTTGTGGAGCCGGGAATAGTTATACCCTAGCTAATGCAAACAAGGTGCTGGTGAGAAAGCATGGTTGCGACTGCCAAGAAATGTGGTTGCAATAATATGTAAGTACCGACTTGTCTTCTCTATAAGAAGTTTATTCTTAAAGTAACACAACTAAATTAACAGTTCAAGTTGCAGTCTCGCTATGCAAATTAGTCAATACTTTTTGCTACAATCTCTCACAAAAAATCACTTTCTAATTATGAAATTTGCTTATTGTGCTATCACATACTGTACTCTCTTTTCTATAAACTAAAATTATTTCAGCTTCACATTCAGTGACATATAAAAATAGCCAATGACAACCATGTTTTACTTAAATATTCCCTTGTAATTAACCTGCCCGCTACTGAACAAAATAAGCTAACACTGGTATTATAAATGTGTATTTTTTTGTGCTGCCAACTTCTGATTAGTTTTATTGTATTGTTGTATTATTTAGATTTATCTCATTTATACTAATGTACAAATTTTGTTGTTCAGTTATTTTTCCCCAGGACACCACTGAAAAAACATTTATTTAACTCAGCTGGTCTGTACCAGTCAACAAAGAAATAAAATAAAGATCCATGAACTGTTTTCACATATTACTATGTATATCTGTTGCCCCTTATTTTAAAGACCTGTATAATGTTTATCTTTGAATACAATGGTACAAAGAGACTACACTATGCAGTAAATTAATCATTCAGAGAAAACAGCAGAACTTCACATCATTGCAAAATGTACACTTTGTGTGTGCACTGTCATTACACCTGTGTATTTCTTTTATTAGTCTTCTAAATATCAATCAGTTTAGAACTGAAACTTTTTAGAGAATATCTGTCCTGCTTAATAGTTTAGGATTCAAAAAATTATGAGTTTCTTTAAGATGAATGTTGGCAAACACTAGTAGGTTCTGTTTAATAGTCACTGTTAGTGAGTTGAATATATTCTTTCTGAGTAATTACCTTTTCACATTCTGGTTTGAGCAGTAACTCTTCATTTCTTCCTGATTCATAGCATCTTGCTCTGCCGTGAACTCTGGAGATCTTGAATAAGGACATTTAGACAAGTGTTTTCTATTTCTTCTGTAAATTTGCATATCAAGGTCTAGCACCAAATAAGATGCCGGAAATTCTGTAGAACTGATTGATGTGCCTTGCGTGTGACTCCTAATTTCAAAAGGCAGCGGAGTCATTTTCACCCTTTTTGAAATATGCCTTGCACCCAATAAGTGCTGGGATAGGCCCATACCATGACCCTGTATTGGATTAAGTGAATGAATAAATAAATGAGTGAATGAATGAAGCAGTCTTTTGTTGTTTTACTGTTGTAAAGTTTCTATTACTCCTCCAATAGCTGTCTGTCTGCTATCAAGGACTAGTAGCGAATACTTTTAATTTTATTGATTCATTTATTAAATAGGTGCGTGAACTGTCATCCATAACCCTTTTCAGTCCAGGCCATAATGACAAGGCTAAATGCAATGTATATGAACACTTTTAGAGTAGCTAAATAGGACAACATGTTTTGGGGAGATGGGAGGAAATAATAATAAATGTAAGTTATAAGTTCATAAGTTTGAGTTCCAGTGATAAGGCTATAAACTGTTTAACACACTGACTCCCGAAAGTTTGGATCGTAAACTGTGTCAGCTATCCATTTAGCCAACTGAACCTTAAACATATCTATTCTCCTGGTCTCCTTAATTTCTTTGGGAATAGCATTCCCAATTGTTGGAATAGTCTGAATAATGAACTTTGATCTCACTGCTGATTTATTTATTGGAATTTGGCAATCCAAATTAGAGTATTTGTGAGTAATAGTACTACAATGTAGTTCTAAATGAATAATAATAATAATAACAACACCACACATTCCCCTTTCAGGGGCAACCCAGGAGCAATGCTTGATAAAATTACTTGCTCAAGGTCACAGGGTTGCATATAGAAACTGCAGTACCAGGAGCAAATCCATGCAGATATGGAGAGAACATGCAAATAGTAGGTCCACATCAACAGTGACCCCTTGATGCTCAAGGTACAAGGCAGAGAACTTAACCGTTGCAGCACCATAAGCAGCTTGGATTTAAATGACAACCCATCAATAGCTAAGCTGAAGATAAACATAGATTGTGATTGTGCATTCCTATATTCAAGAATAGGTAAATATCACTATATCTGAATATTCACATTTCTTCAGAAGATTTTTATTGCCTGTACTATACATTCTTGCCAATTATTTTGATGATCTCTACGGCTTTAAGCAATCATTTCAAATTCTCATTGTTTTGAAAGTTATAAAATTCCCAGCTCAGAAAGTGAGAATAATTTTCCAATATCATTTCTTCGGGGATTTCATGGTTTCCAAAGATTGATTTTAGTATAGTGACACCACTTAGACTTGTATCACGTAACTGTACAACCTCAGATAATTTTTAATAACACAGTCCACACATAAGAGAGATGCCTTACACTGGAATACATAATTTCCCATTTTCACCAAAGGTAAGTATAAAATATCATGAGGTATCCTCCCCTTTTCTGATTTTAATTCTGAGCACACAATATGCTCCGCCTTTTTTCTCCATTTTATTTAAATCTGCAGACATGCTAAGCCAGTGACTGACATCACAAGCTCTTCCCTTGTACTTGGTTATGCCTAACTATGACTCATTAACTTTGACACGCTGTTGTGTATAAAAGTAGGAATGATAACTGTCAACTTTGTACAATAAGCCTTAAATAAATGACAGTACATCTCAAAAGGTAAAGTACATCTCACAGTAACTACAATTCAAAGGAATTCTTGGTACTAGACATCAACTCTTGCAACTTTTCATCAGGTGGTGGTAGATGTTCTGTAGTCCTATCTCGCCTTCATTCTTACACATGGATCGGCTCTGACTTGGCCTTTTTACAAGCTCAAAGACTTCTAGTTGGCTCATGGCTAGGTAGTTATCTCATGGTGCACCACTACATTCCCCAGATCTCATTTGCCGCGTCGACGAGTTCGGATGTGCTTCTTCTTGGCTGTGGTGAAGTCTAACACATTTTGCTAATTTTTTGCCTAGTTTGTACTGTTTTTTAAATTTAGATAGCTTCATATAGCTTTTGCGAGTGTCGTTTCTGTAGTTTAGATAGTTTAGCTATTTACTGTGTATTTTCCCTGTGTGGATAAGTTTTGCTGAGAACAGTTGGCCATTGGCCTTATCATTCTCATTGGTATCCTGTGTGCCAGTTAGTTTCTCTCTGGGCTTTTTGCCCTATAGTTTTCTAGTAGTTTAGATATTGGTGATTATTAGTAGTTGTAGGTGCTTTTGCTATTAGTTTAACTGTGTGTGCAGTACTTTGTATAACTTAGATAAGCTTTCTCTGTGTGCTGTGTTCTCAGCTTAGACTAGCTTTTTCTTGCGGAGTTCTCCGCATAGTTGTATTGTATTTGCAATTAGGACGGGGTTTCTGACCTTCATTCTTTATTTCTGAGTTGTTAGAGATTTTTTTCCCATGTGTGCGTGAGTGGTTAACTTGGTCATTTCTAATCCCTTTCTTCTTCTAGGTCCATTTTAGTTAGAGGATCTAGGTTTCTTTCCTCTCTTTCTACCCAGGATTAGGCCCATTTAAGTTAGAGGACCTAGTCCCCTCTCGCTCTCTCTTTTTTCCTCTGTGTCTGATTGGCTTAATCTTCTGTGACATGTCTAAAGAGGTCAAAGATCATAAGATCTCTGGCTTTAAAAAGTGTGTGAAATGTTCGCAGAAGATGTCTATAATGGATGGCCACAGTAACTGTGTATACTGTCTAGGGGCCATCCATTTACAGGAAACGTGTCTATTTTGTCACTTATTTAGTGCCAGGGTATTGCAGGAGAGAAAGAATAAACTTATATTAAAAGATCTCCTTAAACCCTCCTTCGAGGAAGATCTGGCCAGCTCTTCCTCCTCTTCTAAGTTGCATGGATCCAAAAAGGAAAAATTGAAACCTTCTAAGAGGCATTCCTCGGTGCCGGCTGGTGCGTCGGAACTGCCTCTCAAAATTTCTAAAACTGACAAATCTGCTTCCTCCTCAGCTCCACTGAGTTCGGAGCCGATCGAGGGTACTACTACTATGGCTACAATGTTGGCACCAGGCAGTTCAGAGCCGACCACTGATAGCAGACATCGAAGTCTGTGTACGGATCTTTTGCCAGTCTCCTCTATATTAAGGTCCCCCATACTACAGAGATCCAGATCTCCCACACTGTCTTCCAGATCTTCCAGGAGCTTATTGGAAGAAGATGTGGAGAGAGTAGTGCTGAGACTCCTGAAGTCATCTGCCTTGCCTAAAATGTTGTTGGCTCCGACCCAGTTGGTTCCAGAGCCACTTGAGTCCGTTATCCCTTCTGCGATTCCTCCTCTGAGCTGTGCTGGGCTTTCGGAGCTGGAATGCTCGGTACCACTGGTGGAACCCTCAGTTCCAGCTCCCACTGAGGTTGTTTTGGAGCAGAGCTCTGCTCGGACACCTTTGGTGCCATCCGTGGTGTCTAGGAGCCAAAGCACCCCAGTCGGCCTCAACAGGGACACCTGGAACTGGGACCTCTTTGGTTCTGAGCCTTCCTCTCGGTGCATCGGCTAGGGTGAGCTCAGACCCTACATCTATCTTGGTGCCGATGGTGTCCTCCTCCTCCTCAGAGCCAGGGAGGTTTTCGGAGCCAGAGAGGTCGGCCTTCAAGATGAGGAGCGTGCTGTCCCAATCATCAGCTCCACCCAGGGGTACCAACACTCTTCCCCCTCAGGCATCTACTTTCGCATCAGCACCTACTCCCTCTCTGGACAGCAGAGATCCTTGGCCTCAGGAGCCTCCAGCTTTTGGCCCCCATTCTTCCGAGACCTCCCCATAATATCTTTCTGAGGAGCCCCCATGGAAGAGGACATGCAAGAGGAAGCAAGTAGACTCCCAGGATAAGTCTCTTACCTCCAACACCAACCTTGAGGAGTCAGAAGGGTCCCCCAAGTCATCCTCTGATATCTCCTTTATAGACATCTTGGAGATCCTTAAGCAGAGGTACGGCTGACCCACTGTTACCCCTTCTGATGAGGAGTCGATGTACCTGAAGGCATTTGGGTCTCAACCTTCAGCCTCTTGGGTGCCTCCACCCTTTGATGAACTGTTAGAGCTTGTTAGTCGGAAGGTGTGGGAGACCCCTGATGCCGCGGAGGCAGTCCCCAGGAGACCAAATAAATTTGTCAGCTCCCAAGGAGTAGGAATTTTTGTCAAAGGGTATTCCCATAGATGCCATAGTGGTGGCGGCGGCCACTAAGAAGGAGCTAGTGGAGACTTCTTCTGTCCATCCACCGAATAAAGAGTCTCGAACAATGGACAGATACGGGACGCATATATTTTCGTCAGTGGCATTTACTCTAGATCACTGAACTATCTAACACACTTTACAAAGCTTCAGAGAGATGATCTTAAGGAGTTAGGAGAGACTCTAAAAGGTAATTCCACTAAGGGAGTCCCTGAGAAGGTGTCTGCTTAGTTGTCCACCTTGAATTCTATTATCAACTCGTCCATGGGGCTGATCTCTTATGCAGCTGATGGAGCGAGCAGAGCAGCGGGTTCAGGAGTTTCCCTAAGGAGGCACTCCAGGATGCACTTGTGTAATTTTGCAGAGCCATTCAAGTCTACCTTTACCAACTCCCCATTTGATGACTCTTCATTGTTTGGACCTAAGGTAAAGGACACGCTCACCTGGTGCAAGCAAGAAGGGAAAACGCACTCTGCCATGGAGTACGTTTTACCATCCCCTCTAGACCATATTCCAAGGGTCAGAGAGGTGTTAAAATGTGGTTCAAGAAGTCCCAGAGGTTTTTCCAGGATGCACAGGGTGACTTCTCCTTCAGAGTCAGAGGAGGAGGAGGAAATGGTAGACATCGCCCTAGAGGCAGGGGCGGACCACAAAACAAGGGAGGCCATGATTCGTTTCAGGACTGGCCCTACCAGCTCTTCTGATGTGGGGCCCGACTGTGCTTCTCTGGAGCCAGTTGGGGGTCACATTAGTATCACTCAAGACAGATGGTTACAAAGAATTATCACCAGAGGTTATTCCATACCCTTTTCTCTGCCACCTCATGTCCCCAAGAGGATCTCAGCTGTTCCACCCAATCACAGGGATCAAGCAACTGTAGAAGTCAAGAAGTTGCTCGCAAACAGACTCATCCAAACCATCCCAGCAGACCAAGTAGGATTTGGAACTTACTCCAGATTCTTTTTAGTGCCAAAATGTACAGGGGACTGGAGACCCATCTTGGACCTCAGCAAATTAAACAAATCCCTAAAGAAGGACAAGTTCCAGATGGTGACACTGCAGTCTATATCCCCCTACTAGGGAAAGACACTTGGATGTACTCAATAGACCTCCAAGATGCTTACTAACACATAAAAATGGACAGGGCATCGGAGTCATGTATGCTTCCGGCTGGGACCCAGTTACTACCAGTTTCGTGCTCTGCCCTTTGGTCTCACCACAGCCCCCAGGGTGTTCACCAAGTGTATGGCAGTAGTGACAGCTCACCTGAGACATCTAGGATTCCGGGTGTTTCTGTATCTAGATGACTGGCTCCTGACCTCCCCCAAAAGGCATCTACTTCTTCAGACCAGGGACGCCACTATTCAACTTTGTGCCCAGTTGGGGATTACTATAAATTGGGAAAAATCTGCTTTATTGCCCTCTCAATTTGTGACTTTTATAGGCGCAGAAGTAGACACAGTAGCCATGTTTGCTCACCTTGCAGTAGAAAGGACACAGAATCTTGTACTACAAATTCACCATCTTTTCCCCCTCCGAAAAGTCAAGGCCAAGACTGTTCTGAAGCTTCTAGGGACCATGGCTTCTAACATAGTACTAGTGCCGTTAGCCAGACTACACATGCAGATTCTTCGGTGGTTTCTGTTGTCCCAGTGGTCCTTCCAACAACTGCCCTTAACTCACCACATTCTGTTAAGAGTCTTGCAAGAAGGACCTCAGTTGGTGGATTCAACCCAATCAGTTAACTACGAGTACTCCATTCCTCCCTCACCAACCCGTTGCCACTGTGACCACGGATGCCTCACAGATGGGGGCCATTATTTAGGCAGGACTGTCCAAGGCACATAGCAAAATCACGAGGCTGACCTGCATATCAGTGTTCTAGAGATGAGGGTGGTGCTCTTGGCATTGCAAGCACTTCACGACCTTCCTCTTGGGATGATTGCAATACAGTTAGACAACATGTCAGTAGTATGGTATCTCAACAAACAAGGCAGAACCAGATCATACCCACTCCGTCGAGAGGCCATTTGGGTCTGGAAATGGGCAATATTGTCCCAGCTCTTTCTGGTGGCAATGCACATCCCGGGGATAACCAACGTGATAGCCGACAAACTCAGCCAGGCAATTATGATGCCTCATGAGTGGTCTCTGAAGCAGGAAATAGCGGAGCAGATTTTCCGCAGAGGGGGACAGCCTTACTGCGATCTCTGTACCAGCCCAATCAATGCCAAATGCAGCAGCTATTTCTCCCTCATCCGCCTTCTGGCGGAGTCACCGAGAGATGCAGTTGTTCACGATTGGCCTCTGGGTCTCCTTTATGCCTTCCCACCCTTTTCTCTCATATACAATGTTATTTAGAAAGCAAAACTGCTGGGAAGCAAACTGATCCTCATTACTCCTTACTGGCCTCATCAAGTTTGGTTCCCCTTTCTCGGGCCTCACCTATTAGACGATCCATGGACTCTGGACCCAGTCCAGATCTCTTGACACACATGTCAGGCTCTCTTTATCCCAGCCTACACACCCTCAACTTGACAGCTTGGCTGCTCCAGTTCCATCCCTAGTCAGGTTTCACGATTTCTCACCCTCTGTGACTCATATTCATACTTCTTTTCATAAACCCTCCACTAGGAAATTATACACCAGTAAATGGAGGAGGTTCTCTGTCTGGGTTGAGGAAAGGAATGTTGACCCTTATACTCTATCTGTTCTGGTGGTATTGGAATTCTTGTCTGAACTTTTCCACCAGGGATCTGCAGCTGCCACAGTCAAGGTTCAGTTGGCAGTGATTTCTAATTTTCATTTGGGTCAACAGGATTCTAATCTGATGTCACATAGGTTGTGCAAGACCTTTCTTAAAGGTGACACTTTAAGACCCCCCTTCAGGAACCAGTTGCTTCATGGGACTTGAATTTTGTTCTATCCAAATTAACGTCTCCACCTTTTGAGCCAGCCCATTCATCTCCTTTGAAGTTTCTGTCTTGGAAGACCTTGTTTCTGGTGACAATCACATCTGCTAGAAGGGTTTCTGAGTTACAAGCACTATCCATCACCCCCCCCCCCCCGTATTTGATATTTCACAAAGACAGAGTGTCTCTTTGTACTAATCCATCCTTTGTCCCCAAGGTCTGCTCCCATAACACTTGGAATCAATCCATAGACCTTCCGGTCTTCTTCCCTAATCATTCCAATGCAGCAGAATGCAGATTTCATCAGTTAGAGGTTCACAGACTATTATGGTTTTATTTGCACCGGACCAAGGAATTCAGGAAGTCAGACCAATTATTTATTTCCTTCCCTGACTCCAGATTAGGTCTCCCAGTTTCCAAAGTGACCCTCTCTAACTGGATCTCCAGCTGTATAGCTTACATTTACTTTTCTGATGGTAAGTCTTTACTTTTCAAAATTAAGGCTCATTCTACGAGATCTGTCTACTTCTGCACCCTTTCAAGCTTAGGTCCCACTTGATAATATCTGTACAGCAGCAACTTGGGCTACCCCTCACGCATTTATTACTCATTACAAATTGGATTTGACCTCCAGGGGTAGAGCATCCTTTGGTTCCAGGGTACTCAGGAGTATTTTTCCTTGAGCCACCCAAGAATAAGGTGCTAGGGACACTGTCTCATATGTAAGAATGAAGGTGAGATAGGACTACAGAACATAAAGAAGTTGTGTACTCACCATAACGTTCCATGTTTGTAGTCCATCTCGCCCTTCATTCTTACGAAGCCACCCTCCTACCCCTATCCTGGAAGGATCTGGAGACAGAAAAATTGTTATTAAGTGGAGAAATATTATTATTAGATTCTTTCTGCATGTTTTTTTGTTATTTCTCTTTCTCTTTAGTTAGCAGCAAACAAGATCTGGGGATTGCACTGGTGCACCATGGGATACCTACCTAGCCACGAGACAACTAGAAGACTTTGAGCTTGTAAAAAGGCCGAGTCAGAGCCGAGGATCAGCTCCAAACCCATGTGTAAGAATGAAGGGCGAGGTGGACTACAAACATGGAACGTTATGGTGAGTACATAACTTCTTTTTTTGAGATACTTCATAAGATTTATAGATCTATCTCAAACATACCTACTTATACACATGTAGATATGCTCTACTCAGGGTATAAGCTTATGTGCATCAACTTATCAGATATTTACTTAACTTTCAAATTATATATTTTTTCAAAGATAGATACAGTCTTTGAAGTCATACAGGTGCCTTATATAAGCACCTTTAAAATATACTCTGACATGGTTAGTTTCATTCTACAATAAATATTTTGCTATGTATGTAGTCATAGAACATTTAGCAACCAACAACTATGGCTAAGTTTCTCTGCTTGAGCATAGTGTGTTTAAGTAACAGTTAAATCTCTGGACCGGTAAACTGTTAATCTACCATTTTGCAATAACACTGTGCCAAGACTTTGCAGTAAATAAATATATAGGAATCTGTAGCAGGTTGTGTCACATTGTACAATTTGATTTCAGTATAGTGCTGTAAGTTATATATTTGAGTATAGGTGCTGTAGTAACCAGATGATTAAGCACTTCAAAGCCTACCTTTTGCTTCATCAACTAAAACTGTGCTACAAAGTGTTACTTCATGCTATAGCAGTTTCCTGAGTGGTATTGCTACATCAGACAAGCTCGGGATAAATTAGACAGATACAGCAGCATGCCTCAGAAATGCATAACATATAATTTCTCATGAAGAGTTTGCAAATTTGCAATTGCTTTCATTTTGCCAGCATTAAGTTAGGTACTTATGCAGATAAAACATGCCCTGTATACTTGAGAGAAGTCACAGAGTTGGCATTTGCTTATAATCAGCTTTAAGCCTTATGCTTCAGTCTATCAGCTTTACTAGATATAGGTTGCTTTTGTTTTGAAGCACCCCCAGACTAGTATATAATAAACTGTGTTTACTATTACACCTAGCTCTTTGGCTATATATTTGCTGTCTGGAACACTTCCAGAACCAATCAGATTCCAAATGATGAGAAACTCCATAATTTACCACTGACACATTGTGTATTAAAGGTACACAGTTGGGAACTAGCTTTGCTCAGCCTGACTTATCAGAACCCTTCTGTTATAGATTGTGTTAGCTAATATGTCACTTTGGAACTGTACAGTATGAATTATTTTAACCATGCTAAGAGCTTCACAAAACTTTCACCTCAAGTTTGTTTGTGTCTTTCAGCTTTTTCACCTCAAGAGTATGATTACTTTAACTGGCCTTACAGGGACAATTGAAACAACTGCCTGTACCTTTTGCATTTTACTCAGTCTAGTCAAACTTGATCCACAGGTCATTATGACTTGAGGACAACATTCAAGCTAACATGAACAGTTTATTATTTAAATTCTGTACCTATAAGTAGGTTCTGTCAATTTACTGTTTTTTTCCAGTATGTAGCCTGAATAAGACTGACATTCCTTTCATAAACAACTTTCTTGGGTCAGCATTTCTCCTTACTGTCATTAGCAGCTTTAACTAAAATGCACTGTAATTAGTGAAGTTACTGGTTACTTCAACACTACGTGAAGCATGTGCTGTATTCAATGTGTGCAGTTCAATTTCATCGTTGCACTGTTCTTTCACCTCTGAAACACTCGGCTCTTGCTGCAACAATTTATTCTTTTTATAAACGTTCTCAAAATGATTACAACCCCTGCAAAGCTTAAAAACTTTAATACATGCTTGATTAGTAATGACTTCTTGCAAGAATTAAATGACAGTATTTAGAATGAAAATAAAGATAAAGACAGCTTAAATAATAGAAACATGTACAGAAAAGAAAAACAATAAACATAAAATGAAATAAAGTGCTCTCATTGTCCTCCATAAGCAGTTGTGCCGTGGAAAGGATGAAATCTATGCTGAGGTGAGGAGAGGAAGTTATTATCAGAGAGAAGTTTAAAAACTGAAAATAAATGCATCTCTCAAGAATCCTTTGGATAAGGGAGATAGGATTGTGATTGGTCTATAGTTTGGGATGTCTCTGGATTTTTCACCTTTGTGAAGATGCACAATGTGTTTTTTCTTTTTCAAGAGTGTTGGGTCATATTTTTCTTTAATAGATTAGTTTATCAGAATAAAATGGTGAAGGCTAAAGTATCTGGTGCCATTTGTAAGTACTCAGCAAGTAGGTTATCTGGTGCCAGAATAGTAGGTTTTAGTTTTAGAATTTTTTTTTATAGTGTGGGTAGGAGCTGCATTAATGGTGGGCACATTATGGTAGTTACTTAGTTGAAGAAGAACTTGGATAGAAGAGTTGATGTTTTTTTTTTTTTTTTTTTTTTAGGAAGCTGATGCTTGAATGAAATGTGAGTTGAATTGACGGTCAACACTGTCAATTTAGTTAGATGTAATTGGGGTGGTTGGGTAGCCTGTCCAGGGTTTACAAAGTTCATTGATGTCCAGAATAGTTTAGAGTTGTTTCGCTGGGTTCCTTGAAATGTGGTATAGTATAACTTTCTATCCATCCTTATTTGACATCTGGCTTGATTCCTGATGTGTTTTAAAAATTGTAGTTTGGTTTGTGACTTGTCTTTTGACCAAGACTTCCAAGCTATTACTAAAACACAAATTCAGAAAATTAACATCTGTTGAATACTAGGTTATAGTATGAATCAGCTGTATATCTGTTTGGCCCTCCTTTTATTAGCCATTACAAATCAGTTTTATCTGTGCAAAACTTTCACAGTACAACATTGTAACACTAACAAGTAAACAGTCCAGTATCAGTCAAAAAAAATATAGTGTGGTGGGGGTCACAAATATGTCCACCAGAGTTCTTGAGCCTAGAAGGAAAAACTTAGCAATGACAAAAAAAAAACATAGTTGTCAGTGGAATAGTACTTACAAGCCTGAAAAAAGTCAGTTTCCTCTCCTATTGTTATAATGAGCATGCATAGGCATTTTTGGCAGACAAGCCTTGCTGCAAATTTCTAAACTGTTTGGGTCCCGGTAAATCTGACACAAAGTATTTAGTGTATGAATACTCATTTGTGAAAAGTATAACCAATTTTATGCATTTATGTTTATTTCTAGGGTGCTCCTAAAAGGGAGAATATATGGTTAGAAAAACATAAGTAGTCATACCTAAATTTTGTTTTAGAAAAAGTAAATGTTTACTTTTGAAAAATACATTTTTCATGTACTTTCATTTTTTACTGATGTCCAGAAGTCTTCACTTTCTGAATGGTTGGCCCATGTATTTGTTGGAATCCAATCCTGAAAAATGCTGCATCAACCACTACAGGTAAGTGCATTTCAACTGTTCAGTGTCCATTTGATAGATGTGCTGTAGAATGTTTGATTGTTAACAGAGCAGAACTCTGATCCAAATGAACAATTTTCAGGTTCAACCTGGGGATTAGCATGAAGACAGCAAAGTATAGTGTATGTGGTTACAGCAATTATTACACAGTAAAGTAAACATGTATTAGCATATCACAGTGAGAAGAACTAATACAGTGAGCAGTACAGATAATGAAAGATAAAAAAACATTAGGAGCAGATATATAGTATTTATATTATGTGCAAATAAGATGGGTTGGGAGAAAAAAGGGTGAAGGAGAGAAGAGGGATAGGAATGTGAAACGGTATGAGTATGTTAGAAGAGTATAGGAAAGGTATGATGAATATAGCAGATAAGAGATTCTCAGGATATGTCAAAGCTGACAGGGAAGTTAGAAGGTGGGTTTATAGGGGACAATAGAGGGTTTATCTTTTCCAAGTTATCCTTCAGTTTGAGAAGCATTGCAAGTAGTTTTCATCAAACAGATATTGCTTGAGTTGGTGTCTATGGGAAGGGAGAGATATAATATTAAATGAATTCTTAAATTTCAGTTTTGGCGCAGTACTCTCACTACGTCATGCTGCTTTACTAGTATAATGTTTTTATACATATAAATGGTGGCTTTGCTTGCTGCACTAAAGTTATGAGGCAGACTGTTAACAAGTTAAACCTATAGTGTGAGGCATCTATGTAGTGAAAATATAGAACAGAAGGCAGTCTGAGGTGAGTAAACAAATACAACATCCTTTAGTACTCCATCATAGTATTTCCATATGAGTGTCACTACACTGAATGTGCCCAGTCTATCATTGGGAACAGTTCATAATCTACAGCCAGCAAATTACATTCTGTGAATACAGATCATCAGACAAGTATGTCTTCCCTGCACAAGGTAATGTAATGAGTTAGCTTTGAGAGCACTTCTAATTATTAACTAAAGGAATATTGCATGTAAATGCATGCCAATATACCTCTGGAGTGACAAGAGGATTGTCTGTGGCAATGAAGATTAAGAAGCAAGCCCCAACATATTTTAGATTAGTAGGGAAGAAATTGGGTCAACAATAGATCATTCAACACTTGATTTATATTTAGAATCTAGTGAACTGCAACACCTAGTGTTGGCTGTGTGTCTTCTCAATGGTTCTTATTAGAAGGTTAGCTAGAATAAACAGTACATAGATTCATATCAATGTCCTGTGCATATCCAGAAATAGGGAAGAAGTAGGATTCCAAGCATGTGTTCAATTTGGCCATGCCAACTCCCTGCCGTCAGCCCCCAAAACCTAACTTAAGCAGCTTGCAGTAATTATACCAACATGTTACAAATGTGTACTTCTTAGTAGGAAAACTCCATGTTAGAAGGGCAGATTGGGGAGTGGGTGGCTGAATACATGACAAATGTGGCTTGTAGTTAGTTGCTTATTTCCTAATTGCTGAAGCATAATATCTGAAGGGGGCTGTCACTTGTGTGCAGTTGCATACTTAGATAGGAGCAATGTCTTACAGCATGAGCTGTAGTGTCTATTGGTTGCTGCAGTGTCACAGCTTCTCGGGAGAAGACAAAGCACACCTTGTATCAGTCTCTCTAAGGTAAAGTGACCTTAATGTGAGAATGTAAAAGGGAGTATTTGCATGAAGCCCCACATGTGTTGGGGTCAGGGGGTTGTTCCCTACAAAAAATGCTTCCTCACATTTTCTTTAGCCTTTTTTGTCACTTGTTCAGAATTTCACAAGCTTGGATGCATATTTTACAAGTTTGCTCAAGTTGTCAATTATGAGATACTGATATCAGATCTTCTGAGGACTCTTAGTAGAGCCAACAAATACAGGCTGAAATATGTGATGATCTTGGTAAATACAGTCATTGAGGTGCAGTGGGAACCTGTTGGGGTCTATTAATAAAGCATAATAAATTAAAACATAAGTTTGCAATACATGAATAATGTTCTAACAAGGCTAGGGATAAAGCTAACAGTTACAGATACAGGACTATACTGTTTATTTAAGTTTAGTGCAACTAATGCTAATTACTAAAAAGATCACAAAACTGTATTTTAGCTTGCAAAACTCAATATAATATAGCTGAATGTGGGAAATGAGTGAGTGTATGTGACCCTGAAGAAGATTATAATTCAGTGAATAGTGGTGGTAATGTGGAAGTAAACACCTACAATTTAAAGCGAAGATGTTCAATGAATTTTGGAAAAAAATGGATGTTTGAATTTGAAAACACTTGGCTTTTACGGTTTAGTATAAAATGTTAATAAAAAAAATGTTTGCTATCCTCATATAGATCTCAGCAGCTATAATGCAGTCACCTGCAGGATGATAATTATGTGGTAAATCATATCATTTACAATATGGAAGTAAACAGTGAATCTTTTTCTTGTCATCAATATATATATATATATATATATATATATATATATATATATATATACATATACCCATGTGTGGAGCTTTAACTAGCGTATACATGGATATAAAATTATCTTTACTGCTGTGTGACTTTTTTGTTAGACTAATTTTGCTCATTTGAAAGCTAAAATTTTCCGAAGCAGATATTACTTTGGTCCCTTGTACCTGGCATTACAAAATGTTTATAGAATGCAGCAACAGTAAATAGTTAAGCAACCTACAGTTTTCAGTTTCATAAGTTGCCATCAGTGAAAAATTAATCAGTTTGTGAGTTAGTTTTTCCAACTATTTTCAAAAGCTGGTAGCCAACTCAGGTGTTAGAATTATCATTCATTTTGATTATTTTTTTTATAGGTTCATAGGTATGTACTAGGCTATTGGCCCTAGGGCCTATACAAGCCTAGCCAAAAATTACTCTGGCTTTCGCCACACAAGAAAATTATTTTCCTGTGCCCCTGTCAAGCAGAACCACAGAAGTGATCCCCGGGGTGAATTTCCTATTACCCATCCAATCATCAAGATTTTTCTTGAAGAGTGCTAATGAGGAGCTCTGTTTGACATAGATAGGTAGTCTGTTCCAGAGTATGGGAAGTATCTGGGACAGGAATCTATCCCTCCAGCATGTTCTGTTTATTGTGGTGACAAGGTTTAGGTCCCTAGAGCATGTAGCTCGGAGGGATTGGGATTTCTTTAAGTGGAGCATGTCCAACAACTCTGGGTTTGACATAGCTTTGTATGTTAGGCAGAGATCGCCTCTGAGTAGGCGATATGCGACAGAGTAAAGCTGGAGTTAGACGGTCTGCATAAGGCATCTGTTTGAGGCCAGTAATCCTCTTTGTGAGGTATTTTTGCGGCCTTTCCAGTTGTTGTAGATGTCTGTTAAATAAAAACAAATTATGACAACACAGGTGGCTCAGATGCAAAAAACTTTACTAGTGTACACCAGGAGGCAAAATACCATACAATACAAGTATAGAGTTTTGTCTGGCATGATACAGGAAATGTACTATGTTATATAGTCATACATTCAAGCTGTGCCCACTTCACTGACGTGGTCAGTCACAGGGCACCTACATCACTATGGTCTACAATATTCTATTCATAAGAAAAAGCTGATGTTATACTTTTTAAAAGTTTTCCCATGAGAATAATACAGCCTTGCAAAGCACCTGGTCAGTTATAATGGCTTTCTGTAAATGTTATTCTTTCAAGGTTTCAGTCCTGCTCGAATACAATAGTCAGTTCAGTCTTGTAATATACTTCTTTGTTCTTCTCGCAACATTACTTTTAGCAGCTGTGCTTTATCTCTGATAATATTCGCAAGGCCAACCATCTCAGAGGAAGGAAGAAAGATTTTCAATGCTTTATACATTCATTTTCCTGACCCAGCAGATAATCATTAGTGAAAAACATAAGCTTGCTGAGCTGGCTACTGCCAGGGTCAGAGTTCAAACACACTGCAGCTCCAAAGCTTCAAGCAATTACATGTAAGATCATTCTTACTGCCATATTGTAAATAGAATAAAATGCATTACATACTATTTGCTTCTAAACTAGCACTTTATATATGTTCAAAATACATATTTTTCTAACATTTTCCTCCCTTTTAATACTTTTTATTCTATTCAGAAACATAAACAATATCATATCGTTCCCTAGCCTTCTCCTTTAATGACTTTCAACTAGGCAAGTCATTTGGTTTATATTTCGGAAAGAATTTCATTTGGAACCAATAGCTCCAGTTCAATGTCTTGGTACAAAGTCTCAGTTACAGATATATCAACAAATTCTTTGACTAATCTTTTCATACAGGGAATGTCACAACAGACACATGCTCCTAATAAGAGCAGACCAACACAAATAGCAATCAAAATATTCATTAGGATTGAACCCCACCCACCAAATAGACTCTGGAAAAAGTTCGTCAGTGGGTTTGGGCCTGGTTCAGTCATGGCCGATACCTGCTGTATTACCTCTAGGTGATCATTTATCTCGTGTCGATTGTCTGGTATGAACGCACAGCATTCTTCTTTGATAAGCGCTCACGTACCACCTCTCGCCGCTAGGGTGAAGTCAAGAGCCATTCGATTTTGTAGCACAACAGTTCTCATTGCATTCAGTTCATCAGTCACAAGTTCGAGAGCGGAAAAAGTTGCATTACTCATTACTTCGAGAAGCTTTGACAATTTTCTCAGCTCCCAGATTGATTTAACTGCTCCATAGGCTGGAAATATTCCAGCCCAGGATATAACACTATCACTCAAGTCCATATGAGTCAATTTCTCTTTATCTTTCTCGGATTGATGATCCTTCCAGCCAGCTTCGATTTTTCCCACTGGATTTACAGGTTTTTCGACTGAATTCCCAGATTTTCGGGCTACATCTCTTACGTTTCGTATCTTACCTAGAGGTAATTCTGCAGTATGCGTTATAGCTGGAACCAGGTAACCCAAAAAACAACTGCTGGACCAATTCTCAGGTAGCCATTTGTATGCTTTTTTCCCACAAACAAAATAACAGTTTTCTACTTTAGTACTGATGCGGGTTAACTCTGAATGAAACATTTTCTTGTCTATAACAGACAATTGTTTATGCAATTCAGGATTTCTCTGCACATCTTTTATTGTTGTTTTCATTAAGCTCAAATATGAATCATAATTTGTGCTACAACTAGTAGTTTTATCTCTAGCCTTAATATAGCATTTATAAGATACAGTTATGTTACAGTTACTCCAACCTACTTGGAGTGTGTCGTTTTTATAGAAACAAACAATTCCTCTCTGTGTAATAGGCAAATACAATGCAATCTTGTCCTGTGATCTCACAGAACCTGAATCAAAAAGTAAGTTTTCCCAAGTCTCATTTATCCCCAAGGGGACAGCGGACATCAACAGTCCTCCATATGCTGTTGGTATAGCAGTACAAACCCAGCAGTTTGAAATGTTCATAGTCTCTACATATACACGCTTCATAGTTAGGTATGTGTTAAAGTTTGGATGCCAGTCTATAGACAGTTCATCACGTTTCTCCACTTTCATTTGTACGGTTATATGCAGGAAAAACCACAACAAAAGGAAAGTCACCACAATCATAGTCAATAGATGTATAGTTAGCAAGATGGTTAAACAATATCTTCGGGGTTAGTTTGTATTTTTACTCATTTTGCTCTTGGCCATTCTGCTTTTGTTGTGTATCAGTCACAAAATGTTTATCAAGCTGAAAATTCTTTACGGTTTACAGTGCGTCAGGTGGACCCAGGACGACCTCTCAGCAACTTTAACTGCAGTAGGCATCGCCAACAGTACCTGATACGGACCTTCCCACTTCGGACTTGTCCAGTTCTTCTTCTTTATGACCTTCAGCCACACCCAGGACCCATGGGTCAGCACCGCTTCTAATGGTCTGGTCTGTTCCTTATCTGAAAAAGAGTTCAACTGCAAAAACAGTTTTATTTGTTAACAATTTCCTCATGTAACTAGCTAATGAGCTGTCAGCCTCTAGCTCTGCAGGCATGAGAGCTTTCCACTGTGGCACATAATATGCCCTTCCAAATATCACTTCAAAGGGGGTCAAACCCTTTACATTTGGAACTGTTCTCATGCTCAGCAGTGCCAAAGGCAAACAGCAAATCCAATTCTTCTGTGTTTCATTCATTAACTTCCTCAACTTGCTTTTTAAAATTCCATTGTACCTTTCCACCAGTCCTGCAGACTGTGGATGGTAAGCACAATGATTCTTCAAGGAGATCCCAAAGAATCTCCCAAGTTGCTGAATCGTCTGATTAACAAAGTGTGTCCCATTGTCACTATAGATTCTTTCCGGTATGCCAAATCTAGGAATTATTTCTTTTATTAGAGCTTTTGCTACTGTTGCTGCATCTGGATTTTTAGTAGGAAAAGCTTCTACCCATTTGGAAAACATGTCTATAATCACTAAACAGTATTTTTTCCCTTCACACTTGCTTAGTTCTATGAAATCCATACAGATAGTATTGAACGGGTATGGTGGTGTAGGAAAACTCCCTTGCTTGGGTTTGAATGCTCCTTGTGCATGATGTTTGTTACAAATATGACATGCTGCACAAAATGTTTGTGTAAAGTTCGTGAACCCATATGTTTGGAATATTCGATTTACTAACTGTACCATCCCCCCTGTTGAGACATGGCTCTGCCCATGGCTCAACAAAGCTGCATATCTAAATAAATCAGACGGCAATATTGGCTTTTTCTCTTTGGAGATGTACAGTCCATTTTCGAGGATTGCACCTCGTCTCTCCCATTTCTGTTTCTCAGTTTTTGTAGTTAATGTCTGCATTGTTTTCAACATTTCTAAATCTAAAATCTCAGAGGGTTGTAATTCCTCATTTAAAAGTAAAGTTTCTGAGTCTGAGGCTGCTTGCTTTGCAGCTGCATCAGCTCGTGCATTACCTTTTGAAATCGAATCCTGTTGTTTTGTATGAGCTACACATTTACAAATAGCTACTTTGGTAGGTAACTGAATAGAATCTAATAAATTCAAAATAAGTTGCACATGATTAATCGGTTTGCCAGTGGATGTTATCATTCCCCTATTTTTCCATTGCTGCGCAAAAACATGCACTGTAGAGAAAGCATACTGACTGTCAGTATATATGTTCACACATTTGTCTTTCGCTAGAGTGCAAGCCCGTGTTAAGGCTATCAATTCTGCTGCTTGAGCAGACAGGTTATGCTGTAAGGGTTGAGCTTCTAAAATCTCTGTATCTGTGACTACTGCATATCCTACTAGATTCTTCCCTGTAGGACCCTTTTTGCATGAACCGTCCACATAAAATGTCACCTCGGCATCATCCAAGGGCATATCAGTGAGGTCTTGTCTGGGCAAAGTTATTTGCTCAATTTCCTGCAGGCAACTGTGTGGTGTGCCATCCACAGGAGTTGGAAGTAACGTTGATGGATTTAATGTTGTACAACGTTCAATTACCATATGAGGTTGGCTCAGCAGTATGGTCATACAAGAAAGATGTCTAGCAGGAGATAGATATGCTATTTTTTCTTGCAGTAAAATTATCGCAACTGCATGAGGCACTCTCAATGTGAGAGGGTGGAATAACACCACAGAGGCTGAAGCCTGTACTGCCATTGCAGCTGCGACTACTGCTTGCACACAGTGAGGCAATGATCGTGCCAGTGGATCTAACTGTGAGGAATAATAAGCTATGGGGCGTTGCTTACTCCCATGCTGTTGCGTCAGAACTGACGTCATGTATCCCTGTTTACAATCTACAGTTTGAAAAAATCTTTTGTGATAATTTGGAAGTCCTAAAACTAATGATGAAGCTATCAATTGTTTCAGTCTGCAGAAAGCTGTTTCTGCTTCAGGTGTCCATTGTAATACATCTTGTGCTGCCATTGGTGTTTTATATATTAAATCGGCCAATGGAGCAGATTCTAAAGCATAGTTTGATATCCAACTTCGAAAAAAATTAGTCGTTCCCAAGAAGGACATCATTTCCTTCTTGGTTGTTGGTTTAGGTGCCTGTAAAATCGCTGTTTTTCTATCTTCGTCTAGTATTCTCCCTTCATTGGATATTACATATCCTAGGTATCTAACTTGTTTATTCCAAAGTTGTAACTTACTTTTGTTTACTTTGTGTCCTTATGCTGCTAAAAATTTCAATAATGCTATTGTATCTTCCTTGCATTGCTGTTGGGTGGGGGCTGCTAGCAAGATATCATCTACATAAAGTAGAATCTGACTACCTCCTGGTGGAGTAAATCCTGCCAGGTTGCTAGCCATTTCTTGTGCAAATATCGTTGGACTTTCACACTATCCCTGCGGTAGCCAAGTATAGGTATATCTTTTACCCTGAAATGTAAATGCAAACCAATACTGGCTATCAGGATGTATAGGTATTGAAAAGAAAGCATTGCTTATATCTACCACAGTAAAATATTTTTGTTGTGGCTTTAAATCGTTCAACAAGGTGTGTGGGTCTGGCACGTAGGTGCTCTGGGTATTATTATAGGTTCATAGGTTCATACTAGGCTATCTGCCCAAGGGCATTTATAAGCCTAGCCCATAGTTATTTGGCTTTCGCCACCCCTTTAGTTTGAATAAAACTATGCCTATTATTTTGCTGTGCCTCTGTCAAGCAGTGACACTGAAGTAATCCCTGGGGTATATCTGCGATCTCCCATCCATTGGTCAAGATTCCTCTTGAACAAGGCCAGCGAGGTGCTCTGCCTCACATGTACCGGGATTTTGTTCCACAGCATAGGGAGTCTCTGGGTGATGAATCTGTCCCTCCAGCACGTTCTATTAATAACTGTGTCAAGGTTTAAGTCTCCCGCCCTTGTGGTTCTGAGGGATCTAGATTTTTTGAGGTGAAGCATATTCGTCAAATCAGGGTTTGACATGGCCTTATATGTCAGGCACAGGTCACCTCTGAGCAAGCGGTATGAGACTGAATAGAGCTGGAGTTCTTTCAGTCGGGCAGCATAAGACATATTTTTGAGACCCTTTATCCTTTTGGTGAGGAACTTTTGGGGCCTTTCCAGCTGCTGCAGGTGTCGGGTCAGATACATTCCGAATGGGGCATTGTACTAAATCATAGGTCTAATGAGTGATGAGTACAGGGGGATGATGACCTCCCTTGATCTAGATGTGAATCCCTTCATGATCAGGTGGGCAATGTAGAAGGTTTTCCCAACTACTTTAGCAACATGAGTGTCAAACGAAAGGCTACTGTCAACCTGGGTCCCCAGACCCCTGATGACTTCTTCTGTGCTCAGTGGATTGCCACCTATATGGTAGCTAGGGGTAACCTTGTTTTTCCCGAAGGGTATGACTATGCATTTCTTGGCATTTAACTTTAGGCCATGGCTCTGGCACCAGTTATCCGTTTCTGTGAGGCCCTTCTGAAGGATATCTGTGTCAGATGTGTTTTCGACTATGGCGCCCAGTTTGCGTCATCTGCAAACTTTGTCAGCCATAACCCTCCTGCGCTTGCTTTTACTTCAGAAAAGTAGATGCCGAACAAGAGTGGACCCAGGACTGAGCCCTGTGGGACACCACTTGTGACAGGCTTTGAGTCTGACATGGCTCCAGCAACTCTGACCCTGTGGGTTCTGTCACTTAGCCAGTTTGCAACCCATCTTGTGATGTATGGGTTTACATTCAAGCTGATGAGTTTTTCGATGATACCTGAGTAGGGTATTGTGTCGAAGGCCTTTGCCAGGTCAAGGTAGGCTGTATGGACTGCCTTTCCCTCATCAATGGCCTTGGTGACTGTCTCGAAAAAGTCAACCAAGTTTAAAAGGCATGATCTGCCTTTGACAAAGCCAAACTGGGTTGGATCCAAAGTCTGCAAGTTCCCTATGTCTTTATTTATGAGTTCCATTATGATCCTCTCCATGGCTTTGCAGATAAGGCTTGTCAAGCTAATGGGACGGTAATTTCCAGGGTCGGTGGAGGCACCGCCCTTGTGAAGTGGGACCACAGTCGCCGTGTGTCACTCCTTGGGTACGTATCCTGAGGTGAGGCTAAGATTAAACAGCTGTCCTAACTGCGGGTTTAATTCTTCATTGAGTTCGTGGAGCACACAGCCGGGGACACCATCCGGTCCCATGGATGCTGTGTTTTTTGCTTTGGAGAGAGCAGTTCTCACCTGGGCGTTGGAGATGTTTGGGGGGCTACAATCCTCTGGTATAGATATCTCTCGTTTTGGGGGGGAGGGGGGGGAGAAGTTTGCACTGATCTTCACATCATTTTGAATTAATTCTGAGCATATCTGGGAGTTTCCTCCTAGGTTTCTAACATAGCTAAAGAAGGCCTTATGATTGTCTTTTGAGTCCTTGGCGATTTTTCTCTCAAAATTTGCCTTGGATGATTTTATGAGAGCTCTTAGTTTTTTACTTATAATGATCAAATGTGTCTTACCTTTCAAGGATTTTGCTCTATCTTGTAGTAGCTTCCTCCTTTTGTTGTAGAGCTTGTTTATGGCTGGGGTCCACCAGACTGGATGCTTGCCTTTGGTACAAAGAGTCTTAGTTTTGTTTGGGATTGCCTGATCCATGCAGTCCTGTAGGTGCTGGTAGAAGGCATTTGTAAGTGATTCAGCGGTTTGAGTAATGTTTACCACTGGCTCAGGGGCCTTAAAGGCTTGTAAATCCTGTACCATCCGCCATTCCCAGTTTGCTTTTTTAACAGGAAATAGAGGGGTATTACATGGTGAATCTAGAGATTCTACCAGTACTCCTTCCTTGAGTAATGCTGCTATTATAGGCTTGATTCCCTGCTCTGCATCCTTCCTCAAGGGGTATTGTCTTTTTTGTGGTCTAAATGCCGATTTTGGTGTAATGGTTACTGGACCTGCTGTTTGAATAGGTCCTACATCTGATTTACCTGTTGACCAAAGAATGTTTGGTATATCGCACAAGGCTTTTTCTTCTTCTAACAAGAATGCTAATCAGCTGTCTTCACTGGTTTGTAAGTGTACAGCTGGTCGTGTCTGTGTTAGCCAATTCAATTTCTGTTTTTGTACTCCCTGTTCTGATAATTCTAAATCAGTTTGTTTTTCCCATTTTGTTACTTTTTCTCCTAAATCTGCCCATCTCAAATCTTTGCTCTTTGTCAAGCTGACATGTGGCAGTCTGTTAGATTTGTACAGTTTCATGAATTCCTGTGGTAGTGAACAGCTTACTACACTGTTTCCCTCAGTATCCCAATATAAGGTTCGTAATACTAATCTGTTAGCAGGATTTTTGAACAATTCTTGCTCATATTCCTTATCAGGTCCTGGCATGCTACAGTAGTATAGAGTACAATGTAACAAATGCTGTTGGTCAGTGTCAAGGGAGGGGACCTTACTGATGGCTACATTCATCAGTTCCTCGGTTACTGCCCCTGGACCAGTCGTAACTAGGTCCTGGCTGTACCAGTAAAAAGTTTCACCCTCCGATCGCACCACAAAAGTATCCATTTGTCTTTGTGCTTCCATACCCTGCATAGTAGGAACTACTGCTATGCCAAATATTTGCACAAGGTCTCTTCCCAGTAAGTTTACTGGACATTTTGCAGAAACTACAATTTTACTTTTCTGAGTCATACCTGAAACAGGGTCAGTTATTGCTATATCATGGGAGAGTGGCTCCCTATATAGCTGTCCATTTGCTGCTTTCACTAATATATAGTCAGGTGATTCAGAATATTCTGGTAACTTTGAAGGGTGTATCAAAGTTCGTGATGCTCCTGAGTCACACAAGAATTTCACTTCCCTTCCTTCCACCAGAAGTGTAACTTCCGGTTTTGTGTCTGCCAAATAGAGCTCCAAGCTCAATAATGCTAAGTCTAAAACTTCACTTTCTTCATCCTCTACATCTGCTTGCACTTCCTCTGTTCCTTCCACTACATTTACATTTGTCCTTTGTCTGTTAACCTTTCCTGATGATTTTTGATTGTCATCACCATCATATAGTCAGTCCTCATCACCTTTATCTTCTGCAGTCGCCTTTTTATTTAGCCTGCAATCCCTTGCTAAATGTCCTTTGTTACCGCACTTAAAGCACTCACCTTTCTTTTTTCTCTCTTCAAAATCCTCTGACCTTTTGTCAGATTGTTTATTACCCTGGGTATTTTTCTTACCCTTTTTACTCGACTGTACTACAAAGACTTCTGCTCCATCTTCAGCTGTGAAGACCTGTGTTTTCTTTTTCTTTTTACTATTAAAGTGTCTTTCAGCATGTCTAGCATACTCAAGTAAGGCTTGTAGCCTGCTTGTTCGGTGATCTATCATATGCTTTGTAATAAAACTACTGATAGGTGCAATGCAACCTTTCAAAAATGCATTTTTCAGTTGCTGTTCATATGAGCTATCATTCGTCTGACTTTCAGGAATAGTCATACCACTATGGTTATTGAAACATTCCAATAATCTACCATAGTACCCATCTACAGTTTCATTATCTTGTTGTATGCATTGGTTAATGCAAGTCCAATCTGCTCTAGGTTTCCATTTTTCAGAGATTCGGTCTGTAAGACCTTTCACTCTGGTGTCTAATTCCGCGTCACTATAGGGGAGTGGTTTAAGATCTTCGTTACGAGAGTTCCAGGTGCCACAAATCATGTGCCAGTCTGGACCTACAATCTGTCTAACTACCCTTTCTACTTCTTCCCCATTCAAGTGGTAACTTAGTCTCATACCTTGTAAATCTTGTATAAACTTTTTGTAATTAATCTTCGGATGAGGGATTCCCTCTGTAGCTTTTCGAATGTCCTCCGGTGTCCATGGTCTATATACTAGGAGAGTGGGGTCCTGCCCTTCTTGCCCTGCCTGAGGATTTGGTACCTCGATTAGTGGACAGATTTCTTCACTCTCTTCTAGTGAGTCTCTCCCTATTTGATATAAATCTGCGTCCCTAAGTGTTTTACGTGTCCGGGACCTAGTTTCAATGGGTTCTCTAACAAATGGTTTTAATGCTCCTGCAACTTCAGGATAACGTGGAGGTGGACTAGCCTGTCCTCCTGCTTCATATCCTAAAAAAGGCATTGGAGGGGGCGGAGGGGCCGTCGCTATTACTGTATTATTATCCTCTTTGTCTAAAAATAATGTTTTCGCATTTTTAATTTTCTGTTCCCTTCGGTTCACTTCCTCAATCCACCTATGTGCCTGAAGAATGCCTAATCGCCGTTGTTTCTTTACCTGACCTTCTGCGTCAGATTTAAGCTGTTTTAAAAGTTTAACGAAATTTTATTTAATTTACCGTCAAATTCGTATTTATTAACCCATTTTGTATAATACCTTACATTATCTGCTCGTTGTAATTGCATATATTTTGCGTCATCAGTTAGGGATGGATCTCGCGATTTTTTAGTGCACTGATTTCCCATGTCAAAAGAAACCGTAACCCTTTTTTTACCACGTGATATCTCTGTTCCTTACACAGTTTATCTAGAATAACTGCCTACTTTATTCTGTTTCCCTGATCTCTGACAAAATATACAGTAATTTCCTTTTGTCCCTGATCTGTATAACAAATCTATGACAATAACATTTACTGTAACCTAGTCCCTGATGTAAAACAGAAAAAAGGCAAAAATCTTCCTACCTGAGCCTCTTGGGTCAACCAGTTCGAGACCGCTCTTCGGCCGCAGATCAGAAAAGTGGCCAGCCTCTCAAGACGACAATTCAGTCGGAGGTCTTTGTGTTTCAAGAAGAACCGTTTCAGTAGCTTCTCCTGCGCAGTATTCGACCACCGGTACACTCTGATCTGTAGCTGTCGAGGGTTTCCAGTCAATCGAAGGACCAAACTGTTAAATAAAAACAAATTATGACAACACAGGAGGCTCAGATGCAAAAAACTTTACTAGTGTACACCAGGAGGCAAAATACCATACAATACAAGTGTAGAGTTTTGTCTGGCATGATACAGGAAATGTACTATGTTATATAGTCATACATTCAAGCTGTGCCCACTTCACTGACGTGGTCAGTCACAGGGCACCTACATCACTATGGTCTACAATATTCTATTCATAAGAAAAAGCTGATGTTATACTTTTTAAAAGTTTTCCCATGAGAATAATACAGCCTTGCAAAGCACCTGGTCAGTTGTAATGTCTTTCTGTAAATGTTATTCTTTCAAGGTTTCAGTCCTGCTCTAATACAATAGTCAGTTCAGTCTTGTAATATACTTCTTTGTTCTTCTCACAACATTACTTTTAGCAGCTGTGCTTTATCTCTGATAATATTCGCAAGGCCAACCATCTCAGAGGAAGGAAGAAAGATTTTCAATGCTTTATACATTCATTTTCCAGACCCAGCAGATAATCATTAGTGAAAAACTTAAGCTTGCTGAGCTGGCTACTGCCAGGGTCAGAGTTCAAACACACTGCAGCTCCAAAGCTTCAAGCAATTACATGTAAGATCATTCTTACTGCCATATAGTAAATAGAATAAAATGCATTACATACTATTTGCTTCTAAACTAGCACTTTATATATGTTCAAAATACATATTTTTCTAACAATGTCTTGTGAGGTACATACCAAAAGGGGCGTTGTACTCTATAATGGGTCTAATGAGTGATGAGTAAAGGGGAACAATGACCTCTTTTTTTCTGGATGAGAAACCTTTTGTGATGAGGTGTACCACGTAGAAGGATTTATTGAACACTTTGGCGATGTGATTATCAAAGGAGAGACTATTGTCCACCTGTGTCCCAAGGTCTGTTATCACACTTTCGGTGTTAAGTAGACTACCGCGTATGTGGTAGTTCATGGGTACAGAATTTTTACCAAAAGGGATGACAATGCAGTTTTTGGCATTGTGCTTGAGACCATGTCTTTGACACCAGGCATCTGTCTCAGTGAGGCCCTTTTGTAGGATATCCACATCGTTAGGAGTTTCAATTATGGCTCCTAGTTTGCACTCCTCTGCAAATTTAGTTAGCCAAAGACCTTCTGTGTTAGCCTGTACTTCAGAGAAGTAGATACACCAAACAGGAGAGGACCCAGGACTGAACCCTGTGGTACTCCACTTGTCACTGGTCCTAAGTCTGATTTGGAGTCTGCTACTTTCACAGTGTGGGTTCTTTCAGTAAGCCAGTTGGCAACCCATCTTGTGACATAGGGATTTATACCTAGTTTAGTGAGTTTATCTATAATTCCAGAGTGGGGGATGGTGTCGAACGCCTCGGCGAGATCTAGATAGGCTCTGTGAACCACCTTACCCTCATCTATGGCTTTGGTGACTACTTTAAAGAAGTCTATCAGGTTTAGGAGACATGATCTGCCTTTTACAAACCCAAACTGTGTGGGGTCCAGGGTTTGGAGATCTCCAATGTCTTTGTTTATGAGTTCCATGATGATACATTCCATGGCCTTGCAAACGAGGCTCGTCAGGCTAATGGGGTGGTAGTTCCCGGGGTCTGTTGTGGCCCCCCCTTAATTTGCAGAGAGTTGAACCTATATCCAGAAATGTTTGTAGGTACTTGTTAACCACTTGCTAATATTCATCGCTTAATGGTTATGATTTGTTGACTGCTCTTCCTGCTTCCATTTCTATATTGTGTGCTGTCACAAATAGCTATGTTTGTCCTGGCAAAAACTTAAGTCATCAGCTATACTGCAAGGACTGTAAATGCTCATGTTATACTTTAACAATGGTATATTCAAAGGCTGCTCCTGACATGTACAAAAAGATGTTTTCCAAAGGATGGTGGATCAGAATGTCAGAGTCGAGACATTGATTGTTAATTTGTCTGATTATAATTTAGGTGCACATGAAATTGTTTTAAATAAATGATTATTATTTGTACCTCCTTTCTGCATATCTGATTTTCAAATTGTTATGAATTTAAAATAATTTTGTTGTATTCTTAATTTAAAATATTGATCTGAAGTTGTTGTTTTCATTTGATTTTCAACCTGTGGGAATACGGATCCAGTACGGATCCGAGTCGGCTGTATTTTCCAGTATCAGATCTGAGCTCCAAGATCCTCCCCTACCCATAATCTCCTTATCTCCCTCTTCCCCTCAGATGTCGTTCCAGGTTCCTGGTGAGTGAATTTAACTTATTTTTCTAGTTTCACCTCCTGTTTCTAGCTCTTTTTGTCCTTAATCTCTAATTCTGTCCCCTACTCTTTTTGCGCTCTGGCGTCGGTCTGGTAATTTAAAAAAAAAAATCCCTTTCCTTGCTTTCCGTTCCTTCTCCCTATCCCTAAGTGTGCATGTGTGTGTGAGTGTAGAGTGTTCTGTTTCCATGGGTGAAACTCCCAAGCCGGGGTTTCAGAAATGCGCAGAGTGTGGCCATAAGCTCCCTCCTTCTGATGGCCACACTCTGTGTGTTGTTTTGTCTGGGTGTCCCTCACCTAGAAGCCTCCTGTTCAATCTGCATGGGCTTCAACCCCCACGCATTGATCGACAGGAGGAACAAACTGATTTTGAAAGGCCTCCTTCTGCCACCTTCCTCAGAGGCCTCTACATCCACTTCTGCTTCTTCCTCTGTTCCGACCTCTGGGACCCAGCCTCCCACCAAGAGAGCCGGAGACAGGGAGAAGCACACACACGAAGCGCGGGACAAGCCCGGGAAGCAGTTTTGATCTGACTGTGGTATTTAAAAAAAATGTATTGCTGCTTTTTGGATCTGGTAGTGTGTTCGGGTGTTATTTAAGAGTATTTAAGAAGAGAATTAACCATGGTTGATGTGGTCATACAGTATTTTTATCTTCTTCCCGAGATTTATTAGTTAATAAAATCAGTTCTGGGCAGAACAGTTGTGTCTGTAATTAATTTATTAGCTGAAATGATTTCTGAACTTTTTGACAGAATGTTTTAAGCCTTTATTGGTATATGCCCCTCATAGGATTAAGGACACCCAGGATTTTTTGAAATTAGTGAAAGAACTAAAGGTGGATTTGAAAGCTGGAATTTTCCAAAGCAGATATTACCTTTGTCCCCTGTACTTGACATGTAGTCTTCTTCTTCTTTCGGCTTTTCCCGGTTAGTGGTCGCCACAGCGGATCACCTGTCCGCTCAAGATTGGCAGTGGAGTTTTACGGTGTCAAGTTGCTAGCCCGGCACCCAACCTTCCACAGAAGGCACACACATGCACGCACTCACACCTAGGGCCAATTTAGAGTGTCCAATCCATCTACAGCATGTCTTTGGGATATGGGAGGAAACCGGAGCACCCGGAGGAAACCCACGTGACCACAGGGAGGACATGCAGACTCCGCACAGAAGGCACCCCAGCCGAGGATTGAACCGGAGAACCTCTTGCTGTGAGGTGACAATGCTAACCGCTGCACCACCACGGCCGCCCTGTACCTGGCATTTAGTATAGATGTTAAATCTTTATATACAGTTATAAACCATCATTTGGTAATTGAAGCAGTTAAGGCTTATCTGCAAGTGTCTGACTAATATACAGCTTCTTTCACTGAATTCTTGTTGAAATTGTTAAATACGGTGTTATGCAAAAATTGTTTGGGGGGGGACAGTTATGTTGTTAGTCAGCTGAGGGGCAGTTAATTGGGTAAGTTACTGTATGTACCTATTTTTGTGGATTTGTGTATGGAGTATTTAAAAAAAAGATTGTTTTTGGTTAGAAAAAATCAATATACATGTTATGTGAAGATGTGGGTTTAATTTTTAGATGATTGCTGGCTATTATGGGGAGTCAATGACAAAGTACTCATGGCCTTTGTTGGTTATTTAAGTAATGATATGGGCATTGAGTTTCCTTGTTCAGTTGATTTGATGACATTATTCAGATGTTGCTATTGGAAAGCATGATGATGGCCCCTACAATTTATAGAATGGCCATTACTATTTAAAGAAAACCATTTCATCATAATGCATACCTATATGCTGATAGTTGTTATCCACCCCATATAGTGAGAAATATTCCCTATTCACGATGTATACATGCTAGAATAATTTGTAACCAGGAATGTGCAAATATTAAGCAAGGTGCATTCTTTGGGAGAATTTTTGACTTATAAGGTATTTATATCATATCCGAGGGGACGTAATATAGTGAGCCTCCTTTGTGGTTTTAAAAGAGCACCAAAGAAGAGTGCTGAGCAGTTAGCTGTAACAGAAACTTTATTCTCTGACTGTTTTTCTTCTAATTATTGTACAGATTGTAAGGTAATAGTTAAAACTAACCATTTTACTTTACCTTATGTGGCCAAAATATTTGAAGTTATCATGCATTTTTGTACAAAAGCATTTGAAATTCGATAATTTATTAATTGTAATTGCAGCTGGATAGTTTATCTTGCAATATGTGAATTTGCTGGGCAGACTTCCCATTTATTTAAACAAAGGATCTTGCTACATGTTAGCGATATTAATTGTAAAAGAGATAAAAGTACTCTATATCATCACTTGTGAGTACATCAAGGGGCTTGTTTCTGTTTTACTGGCATTTATAAGGTGCTAGCTACTGGACTGACTGATACTGTTAAACTTCAGGCTTTGAATAAAAAAAGAGCAACAATGGATTGTTACACCAGGGGCTATGTTTCCACCAGCTAAAAATGAACATATTTGATGGATTGATATAAATTAATTTATATAAATTACAAATAATATAATTATCTGTACAATTAGTGATTAAGTAATATGTTAATGGTTAGTTTTAGTGAATTTATTACGACTATTGAGGATATTTTATTGTTAATTTGTTCTTTTACTTTAAGATAATGGAGATCACTGATTGGTCACTGTGATATTTAAATGCTGGTATGTGAAGTTGTTCTATCTTGCCGTTCATTCTTTACTAATGGGTTCAGAGCCAATCCCTCGGCTCCGAGTCGGCCAATTGCAAAGCTCATGGTCTTCAAACAGCTCGAGGCCAAGTCCCTATCCCATGATGCACCTAGAGTTACCTCAGATCTAGTTTGCCACTGCAACAGATCGGAGGTTCTGCATTAGCTCGGGCCAGTAAAACTGTTTTTTTTCTACTTACTTACTTATATTAATATTTAGATAGATAGTTTACATAGTTTTATAAAGCTCTTACAGCCTTTTGGTGTGTGTGTTCCTACATTTTAGTCCCTTCCCTTAGTTGCTTAAAGTGTGTGTTCCTACATTTTAGTCCCTTCCCTTGGTGTGCTTAAAATTCTAGTTGGCCTCTTGTTTTAGGCCTAGTTTAAAAACCTTTTTTCTTATTACTAGAGTGTCTTTAGTCAGTGACCTTTTGTCACATTTTATACTAGATAGTTAGATAGTTTATAGTTATTTGCTGTGTGGTGTGTTTAGCCTTAAATTGTTTTAGTAAAGGCTTGAATTTAATAATTATTGTTGAAGTTTTTGTAGTTAACAGTAATTTTGTCTGATATAGCTATTCTTCAGAATATTTTAGACAGGTGTGTTGTATCTTATAGCAGCTATCCTCTTTTTCTTTGCGTAGTCTGCTCATATTGTGTGTTTTAGACAGTTTGTGGTGACAGTAATTTACCCTTTCCTGTTACTTTAAATTTTACATAAACATTCTGAGTGTGTGACTTAGCCTGATTTGATTTAAGGCTTTTGTGGATAATTACTGTTTAGAATTTTTTGTGGTGACAGTAATTTTCTCTCTGACATTACAATGGATGACCAAGAGAAGCATCCAACGTCAGGTTTCAAAAAGTGCCCAAAGCGTGGCCAAAAGATGTTTGTAACAGACAGCCATATAAATTGTGTGTACTGTCTAGGAGCCCTGCACTTGCAGGATAAGGTTTGTTGAAACTGTCCTTCCAAGAAGCTTTGACCGACCAAGATGGATCCAGCAAGTCCTCAAAGTCTTCTAAGACTTCTGACTCAAAGAAATTGAAAAAATCTTCGGCTCCACTGCCATCAGAACCGACAGTCTTTTCTTTTCGGACCTGGTCCCCAGATTTGGAACCGATATCCGAAACTCCTAAGAGGCCATTATTACAGTCAGTACCATCTTCAGTGCACTCCTCTCGGTCCTCTATCAGCCTTTTATGATCTGGAAGTGGATTGTGTGGTGCAGAAGCTGTTACTGGCACCAGCCTTGGCAAAAATGTTATCGGCTTCAACCCAAATGGCTTCAGAGCTGAAGACCCTTGCACCAGGTCAAACTTTTCCTCCTCCGAGCCATGCTGGTCCTTCGGTGCCGGAGGAGTCAGACCTGTTGATTCTGGAACCCTTAGAGCCGATGCCTGCTCCAGTGTCTTTGGCTCCTTTCACTCTGACATCCTCGGCTTGGATGAGCTCAGCTCCTACCTCTGGTTTGGAGCCCACTGTCCCGGTGCCAGGGGTATCGA
Organism: Protopterus annectens; assembly: GCF_019279795.1. Lineage (NCBI taxonomy): Eukaryota > Metazoa > Chordata > Ceratodontiformes > Protopteridae > Protopterus > Protopterus annectens. The sequence goes on from NC_056740.1 coordinate 195,340,211, forward strand.
TGGTTTCGTCAGATCCGTTGGTTCCCTCACATCGGAGCGGAGGTGCTTTGGATGGCATGAGGAGAGTCATGTCTTCTAAGACATCCTCTACCTCAGGTCTGGCTTCCTCCTCCCCTAAAGCACCTGTGTTTGCTTCTGCCTCACACATCCTGACCAAGCATAGAGACCTAGAGCCTCAGGATTCCCCATTGGGTGGCCCTTGCTCTTCTGAGACCTCTTCTGAGACCTCACCAGAAGCTCCCACTGATGAGGTTCCCAGGAATGGATTGTGTAAGAGGAAACCTCTAGACTCCCCCCAGGAGTCTCTAACATCTGATACTGACTGTGATGAATCAGAAGGGTCCCTACGGTCCCCCTCTGAAGATATCTCATTCATTGAGATACTTGAAGTCCTGAAGCAGAGGGGTGACTGGCAGTCCAAAAACCCAACTGAGGATGATTCAGTTCTCCTGAAGGCTTTCAGGTCTCAGCCCTCCACCTCTTGGGTGTCTCTGCCTTTCGATGAGCTGATGCAGCTGGTCTCACGAAGGGCGTGGGAGTCTCCAGATACTGTGGAGCCTGCCCTAGGAGGCCTAATAAGTTCATTTCTGCCCCCCTTGACAAATCTTTCTTAACAAAAGGTGTTCCACTTGATGCCATGGTGGTGATAGCAGCCACCAAAAAGGAAATGTCTGAAACTTCCTCATCTATCCATCCTCCTAACAGAGACTCCAGGATCATGGCTAGAGATGGGAAGTGCATGTTTAGTTCAGCGACTTTTTCTCTTCATTCACTCAACTATTTAACCCATTTTACCAGGTTACAAAGAGATCACCTTAAAGAGCTAGGAGATGCTCTTCAGTGTACAGTAGCTGCAGGAGCTACCAACAAAGCTGCCATCCAGCTTGCTACCCTCAATTCTATGGTAAACTCATCCATGTGCCTCATCTCATATGCAGCTGATGGAATGAGTAGGGCAGTGGGTACAGGATTTGCTCTTAGGAGACACTCCTGGATGCGCTTGTGTTCCTTCGCGGAGCCCTTCAAGTCATCCTTCGTGAATACTCCCTTTGATGGCTCGTCCCTTTTTGGGCCTAAAGTGAAGGAAAGGAAAACTCCACCTTAGAATTCAAAAACCATATTTTTTTTATTGTATCTTTGTTTTTGAGCTATTTTAATGCCTCAAAATCACTCCAAGTGATTTTTTTTTACAATTTTAATGTGTTTCTCTCAAAATGGAAGATGATGGGGCCTGCCTTGGTAATGTGATCTTATTTTGTTGCTTCCCTTCCTTCTTCCCAGAATACATTTCAAGTCCTCTTTATATGACTCATGCCAGACATAAGGAAGTGGTGCTGTTTTCTCATGCCATTAAAATATAATGTCAGGACTGTGAAGCACTGTCGTCTAAACACACCTTCTGTAAAAGAGCTGCTTCTGTGTTTACCTGACTGAACCTTGTTTATCTGTCTGCCAGAGCTTGTTCTATGCTATAAATAGCTATTAGCTACTTGCAGCAAAAGAAAGCAGATAAAAAAAAAACAGTTTTTTGTAAGAGGAGTCTTTTGTAGTCCTAACAAACTTGATAAAACCCTTCCCCATACTCTCATGCTGAGGTGTGAAAACTCTCACTGCAGTAAATAATCCTTGCTGTACATTTACAAGTGACAAGTAGCAGGACTCTAAACTTTGTCTGTCTGCTACTTCCCAATGCCTTCAGTGGGAGGATTTTTCTCTCTCATGAATGTTGCAGACTTAAAATGTGCTTTACTAGTTCCTCAGTTATTTCTGTCATGTTCCCCCTCCTTTTTTCTATTTCATATTTATTTATACTTTGGTAACCAGGAAAGTGAACTGGTCCCAGGACCCTTTTCAGCCACAACATAAGCTATACTGGCAAAGATAATAACAGTTATCAAATGCACTGAACAATACAAATAAAAAAATACTGACAGAAAGGCTTTGACCAAGATTGCATGTGGAACACGTAGCCAGTGTGAGACAGTGACCAAGTAAATCATTGAGCAACATTTACTAGAATTTATACATTAATAATGGTCAACTATACTATGTTGTTTATTATAAATAATTCGTTGTAATCACACATATTGCGCACACACACATATATATATATATATATATATATATATATATATATATAGCGTGTGTGTTTCTGTATACGTGTATGTATATAAAGTACACATGTACAAAAGCGTGTGTGTGTGGTGTGTATGCATTTAAACACAGTTAAGTACTTCTGATTTCCTTTTCTTAGTGTTCTTAATGCAAGGGCACACAGTACATGTATGTTAAAGTAAATTCAGCTGTATATTATGGTTGCTCTCTGACATTGAAAGGAATGACTCAAAGTCAGTGGGAATCTCTTACAATTGATCTGTATGTACCAGATATGCATCCCCCTCTGGAAGGATGTCACACAAAGCATAAAAGACCTTTTTCTATGAGCAGTATCAGTGCACCTAATTGATAGGGTTGCCACCTAACTATTTTTCTGCAGTTCTGGCTTGTGTGTGTGTGTTTGGGGGGTGGGGGGGGGTCTTGAAAATGGTAAATGCATTTATACTTTACAAGAAAAAATATTTGCTGACTTTTCTCTAAATGTCACAGAAATCTTTGCTGTTACCATTAAGTTATCGTCACACAATCTCTTATAAATAACATTTAAAGCTTAAACTTTCAATACTGTGTTGCTGCTTATGTAAATTTGTCAGAAGAGTTGACAGTTGCCTTTAAACCCCTGACTGATCTAATTGCTTTGTTTTGCTATGGAAGGAGAATGTTAAGTTCTCCTCCCCCCTGCAATAAAAACAGTGGAAACAATTCCACACCTTTCTGTCTTTTTATATCAGCTGCTATGTTACTGACATTAGCAGGATTAATTAACCATCTAAGATTGACAGCAGTACCTGACAGGGTAAATTACAAATTTAACTGTGTCTAAGTCATGCAGGTGGAGACGAATTTCTCTGCAAAGTATGTGAGAAGTTGAGTTTAAAAAAAAAAAGTGGGTAGGCTTTCCCTTCCTTTGACTCCAATGCAAGGAAATAAGTTTTAAAAACTACAAGCAGATTTCTGGTACATACAAAATGCTGGAACCATATTGTAGGGAGAAAAAAAAAACTAACGACCGAATTAAACTGTATGAGAGGGTGGAGTTTTCCTTTAACCAGATATGAGCAGCATGGAAAGACTCTGTCTGCCGTCAGGGTCCGTTTTTCCACCCCTACCAGACCCTACCCTAAGGGTCTAAGGGGAGGAAAAAATGTGGTTCCGAAAAGCCCAAGGAGCCTTTCAGGGCACACATGGTGAACCCCCTCCAGAGGCAGAGGAGGGGGCAATAATGGAAGATGCCGCCCTCGCGGCAGAGTGGTTCCGCAACACCAGGGAGACAGAGATCACTTCTCTGGGAAGCCCTACCAGCGCTCCTGAAAGGAGGCCCGATTGTCCTGCTCTGGAGGCAATCGGGGGTCGCTTATCTTTGTACCCAGACACCTGGCTCAAAATAACAAAAGACAGCTGGGTACAAAGTATCATTTCCAGAGGATGCTTCATCCCATTCACCACACCCCCTCCATCCATAAGAAAAATCCCAGACGTTCCACCCAGTTACAGGGAACAAGCAACAATAGAGGTCCAAACGTTGCTAAGAAAAAAGAGTCATCCAACCAGTCCCAGCAGACCAGACAGGATCTGGAACTTACTGTGACGGCTGTGCCCTGGCCTAGCAATCAAGGAGCCTCAATCCTTACCACTAACACCAGGGAGGGCATATTATGTAAGAGGAAAGGATAAACAAATACACACAGTAAAGTACAATTTCCCTTAAGTGCACACAGAGATCACAGTCAGTCTGGTGCTGGTTGCTCCCTAGGTCCCCAATAAGACTCCCCACTGGCACAGGTATAGGGTCCAGATCTCAGCCTAGCTGGCAAGCTAACCTCCAGTACCCTCTCTGTCCCACCAGTGCTTCGTGTCCCTGCCCAGGTAGCTGATACACCACACACACTTTGAGATAAGTATTTATACAACTTCACAGATACTCCTGGGAAAGGCTGGCACAGATTCTCAAGCTGTGCCCCTTTACTCAGACTTTACAGTAGTAATTACTGCCACCAGCAGCTAATACTTATCAGCTACGTAAAGGCCCTTAAAAGGGTGTCCAATTATTACTGTGCAATATTATTATCCAATTGGTAAGTGTGACTAATCAGTCTAAGGCTTATTAGAGTGGCTTTGTACAATAAACTCTATAAATATGCAATGTACTCTAGAGATTAACTTGTCTCTACACAAACCAGCCACAAGTAAAAGGTTTTTAAAATATTTAATAATAAATAATTAAAAACACAAGACAATACTACTATACCACAGTGCTATTCAAGAGTTCAGAGATCACACAGAAACTTAAAATAATTCCGTAGTACAGTTCTGACATAACAGAAAAACACTTAAGTCTAATCTTTATAGTCCTAGCTATTTCTACAAGAAAACATACTGTATTTAAGCCCTAACTTTGATAGGGTTTCTGTCTATACACACTGAGCAGAGTGGATAAGAGTTGTTCACCACAGCTGTTAGCTGAGATATACAAGTATCCTGGGTTTTTTTTCGATTATTTATACAGATTATTGTTTTTAACAATTAATATATAGCACTTTTATTGTCTGCTTTTTAGTATTTGAGTGTATTTTATTGCTATTAACTAATCTGCACAAGTAACTGATTTGTCTGCAGTCAAAAGCATTCTGTATCTTTACAAATCTTTATCTGTTTGCGCTTTCTCTAGTGCTACTGTGTCTGTAGGCTATTGTTTCTAGCTGAAGCCTCTCTTCAACTTTGCTAGATTGTGTTAATAGGCTGCTGAGTGGGGGCTGGTTCTTTTGTGTTCTTGTAAAAAAAAAAGTTGTTCTTCTGGTATTTAAGCCCTAACTTTGATAGGGTTTCTGTCTATACACACTGAGCAGAGTGGATAAGAGTTGTTCACCGCAGGTGTTAGCTGAGATATATAAGTATTCTGTTTTTTCCGATTATTTGTACAGATTATTGTTTTTAACAATTAATATATAGCACTTTTATTGTCTGCTTTTTAGTCTTTGAGTGTATTTTATTGCTATTAACTAATCTGCACAAGTAACTGATTTGTCTGCAGTCAAAAGCATTCTGTATCTTTACAAATCTTTATCTGTTTGTGCTTTCTCTAGTGCTACTGTCTGTAGGCTCTTGTCTCCACCTTACCTCCCAGTTGGTGTCTTGCTCTTATACTTGGTGGCTTTGCAGTTGCCTGCCCCTACTGTAAATCTGATCTGTGACACTCCTCCCAGTCTGGTGTCATTAGCTCATTGCCTTAATATTGCTACAACTCAAGTGCTCTAGGTTGCACGGCATCTGAAGTGTTTGTGTGTTTTAGCTGTTTTCTGTATATATAGACTTCTCTGTTTTTTTAACTAAATAAGCTCTGCAAAGTTGTTTTATTGCATTCCTGCCTGTATTTCTGAGTTTTTTGCACTTTTAAAGTTTGTTTTTGCTTAGTTTAACTGGTAGGCTACACACTCAAGTGCGCTAGCCGAATTAAAGCATTTACTGTGTATCTGTACCTAATTTCTGCTACTTTGTAAAAAAAAAAAATACTTGTTTCCCGCCTTTACTGAACTAGAATAGTCCAGTCTTCAGGTATTGCTGATCTCTGGGCTGTGTCATAGTTCCTGTGTTGCCCATATCCTTATTTGGATAGGGGGAAGCTTGTTTGTTCACCAGTGAGAGTGGGGAGCTCTGAGCAGCCTATCTGTCCCTTGAGGAGTGGTTCCAGCCCAGTGACCTGTAGCTTATTAGCCGTTTTGGGCCATTTCCTATCTCTTTCTAACCCCCTGCTTTAAAGCCAGCTTTAGCGCACTTTTGCGCTTGTAATTTAAAGTTTGTCCTGTTTGTTGCATTTACCTGTTGAGGCTACACACTCAAGTGTGCTAGCCTGTGTTACATATTTATTGCATTTTTCTGCTGTTTGTTGCAAAAAAAAAAAATATCCTTGTTTCCTATCTTTCCTGACCTAGAGTAGTCCAAATACAGACTTTGCTGTATTCTGGAGTTTTGGAAAGTTCCTGTGTTGCCCATTTCCTTTCTTGGATAAAGGGAGGCTTCTTTGTTCACCAGTGGCAGTGGAGAGCTTAGGGCAGCCTATCTATCCCTGGAGGAATGTTCCCAGCACAAGAATCTGGTAGTCTATTGGCCGTTTTGGGCCAATTTCTAGCTCTTTCAAGTCCCCCTGCATAAAACCCACTTTGGCACGGTTTTTGTGCGCTTGTTACTACTCAGCCAAGCTCCTCGTGGTCCTGCAGAGTGGTGCCAGCAGCAGAGAGGCTAAAAGAGCGACTGCTAACCTGATAAGTGTTTTTTTCTTGCTACTACCTGGGCGACTGTCCGATCTAGCTAAACTGCAAGTATTTCTGCTTCTTGAACTGTTTTAAACTGTTTAAAGTTGTTTTTGCACCTGCACTTTTAAAGTTTGCCCTGTTTGTTGCATTTACCTGTTGAGGCTACACACTCAAGTGCGCTAGCCTGTGTTACATATTTATTGCACTTTCCTGCTGTTTGTTGCAAAAAAGAAAAAAAAAATAAACAAAAAAATTATCCTTGTTTCCCATCTTTGCTGACCTAGAGTAGTCCAAATACAGACATTGCTGTATTCTGGACTTTTGGAAAGTTCCTGTGTTGCCCATTTCCTTTCATGGATAAAGGGAGGCTTCTTTGTTCACCAGTGGCAGTGGGGAGCTTGGAGCAGCCTATCTATCCCGGGAGGAGTGTTCCCAGCACAAGAATCTGGTAGTTCCTGTGTTGCCCATTTCCTTTCTTGGATAAAGGGAGGCTTCTTTGTTCACCAGTGGCAGTGGGGAGCTTGGAGCAGCCTATCTATCCCTGGAGGAGTGTTCCCAGTACAACAATCTGGTAGTCTATTGGCCATTTTGGGCCAATTTCTAGCTCTTTCAAGTCCCCTGTATAAAACCCGCTTTGGCGCGGCTTTGTGCGATTTTGCGCATAGCGCAGCATCGGGCAGCGCCGCTTAATTGGGTTTAAACCATTCTCGGCTCCACAAAGTCTACTCTTCACTTTTTCCCTTAGAACTGATCTAGTTCTCATAATAAACACCCTATTCCCACTCTAAAGCCTGGCACTTGCTCACTAAAGCAATTATATAAGTCAACACTAAAAAATTAAAGGCACTACACCCTCACAGACTCTGCTTGAGTACTTTGTTCCCCATTGGCCCTTTTTTCAATTATAAAGGAATTCCCAATACTATTCTAGCATGTCCAAAGGTCAGTTGTCAATCTCCTCTCCGGTCCAGCTGGTGAATCTGGGAATCTTAAGGCAATGTTACAACTGCCTCATGTACACAGACGACCCTCTCCTCCTCCCAACAAATTCCAACACATGTGAGAGATGCAACCATATAGCCAAACTGGAGGCTAAGCTCTCTCAACTCAGTACTGGCGTAACCAGTCAGGAGGAGAAGGAAACCACACTCACTACAATTCCAGTCTCACATAGACCTACCACGACAGCAAACCAAACACATAAACACACAAAACATACTCGGAGGCTCTAAATAAAAATCTGCCTAAGCAGCAGAGACCTCCAAAGCAGACACCCAAGCAATCGCTACCCCAAAACAAAACACATGCAACACATAGCTCACAAAGCCAGTGTGCCGAACAGTCACAGCCCTTAAGGCTAAACAACACACCTAATACATTTGTCGTCAGGCACACTGACGTCCCGCTCACCAGGCTGAACAAGGAGAAGGTCACGGTGAGCTGCCTGTCGGGCGCTAGGATCCGCCACATAACACAAGCACTCAGGTCACTCCAAGGCAAGTACAAATATGACTCTGTCATTGTCCATGCTGGTGTGAATGACCTGAGACGTACCTCCCTGGACTACATGAAAAGAGACCTAGAGGAGCTCTCTGAGCATGTAGCCCAGGCCGGTATGACCCTGACCTTGAGTAGCATCTTACCCTCACCAAGAATTATGCCACAATATGAAGACAAGATGATCAATTTCAACAATTGGCTTAAGTATTGGTGTCATTCAAAGGGGATCCAATGTCTGTCTGGGATGACATGCTCGACAAGCCACGATGCTTCACTAGGGACGGCTTGCACCTGTCACCCCTGGGCTTTCGGATATTGGCAAAGGCTCTTGCCACCCCCATAGTGCCTTTTTTAGGCAAAGCTCAAAAGACAAACCCACCTCCATAGGTATCACAAAGGATAAGAAACTAAGAGTAATGCTACTCAACGCCAGAAGTCTAAACCTCAAGATGCACGCACTCAAAACTCTCCTTAGCATGGAGAACATTGATATCTGTGCAGTAACCGAAACCTGGTTCAAGGCTCCTGAGAGCACCCCAGCACTACCAGGTTATATGTCATACCATGTTTTTCGGCCCCAAAACTTGGACCGAACCACAAAAGGAGGGGGAGTATCAATATTCTTCAAAGATACCCACAGCTCCAGGTTGGTGGCACAGCACGAAGCATCAGACTATCCATGTGCAACTAACAGTGGGTAAAACTGCCTTCCAGTTTATAGCCTGCTACAGACCACCCTCCCAAACCCAGGAACCCCACTCGGCCTTCCTGAGAACACTGGAAAATATGAAGGTCTCTCCAAACACCATTATATTGGGTGACTTCAACTACCCTAACATAGAATGGGAGCATTACTCTAGCTCCAACACCCTAGCCCAAAGGTTCCTAGAATTTATAAACTCAAATGCTATGGAACAACTTGTTGCCACTCCCACAAGAGGGGAAAACATGCTGGGCCTGATCATCACCAACATGGGGACTCTATGCTCCAGACCATAAGTGTATCCCTCACTGGTAAGATCAGACCATAAACTAATCTCACTAGATATTCACATCCCGACCCCAGCCCCTGCCCAGAAAACCACAGTGAAAAATTTCTCTAAAGCAAATTTCACACTCCTCAAAACCGAGGTGGAATCCTTCTAAGCCCCCGGGCCTGTGGAAAATACGGTCCAGACCGCAGAATCCTTTATAAACACATTCTATGAACACCTTCAGGAATGCATGGATCATGCAATCCCAAATAAAACCAAGACCCAATCCTCAAAAGTTAGGCGTCCTGTCTGGTGGACCCCAGCCATAAACAAACTATACAATAGAAGGAGGAAGCTACTACATGATAGAGCAAAATCCCAAAAAGGGAAGGCATCTCTGATCATTATTAGCAAAAAACTACGGGCACTCATAAAATCATCTAAGGCCAGCTTCGAGAGAAAAATTGCACAGGACACTAAGGATAATCACAAGGCTTTCTTTAGTTATGTTAGGAACCTGGGTGGGAATTCCCAGATATGCTCAGAATTAGTCCAAAATGACAAAAAATACACCAAACCCACAGACATTGCCAACATCCTAGCTGACAGGTTCAGTGCAAACTCCCCCCCCCCCTTCTCCACCAAAAGGGCAAATATCTATCCCACCAGAGTGCTGCCTCCCTGATGTCTCAGATGCTCAGGTAAGAGCCACCCTCTCCAAAGCAAAAAACACAGCATCAATGGGACCAGACTGTGTCCCGGGCTGCGTCCTACATGAACTCCAAGAAGAACTAAACCCAAACATAAAACTACTGTTCAATCTCAGCCTTACTACAGGATATGTACCCAAAGAGTGGCATACAGCAACAGTGGTCCCTCTCCACAAAGGTGGTGCCTCAATGGATCCTGGAAACTATCGCCCCATAAGCTTGACTAGCTTGGTCTGCAAAGCTATGGAAAGGATCATCATGGACCTCATAAATAAAGATATTGGGGACCTATAGACACTGGATCCTACCCAGTTCGGCTGTATTATACAAAGTCCCTCACTAGTGAAACCCCCCCCCCCCCAGGAGTACCCACTTCCTTACTAAGTCCTCTCTCATTCAGTTACACCCCGAACTTCTTAATTTCTCTAGCATGTCAAAGGGCCAGATGCTGGCGTCCTCTCCTGTCCAGTTGGTGAATCTGGGAATATTGAGGCAATGTTACAATTGCCTCATGTACACAGACAACCCTCTCCTCCTCCCACATAACACAAATACTTGTGAGAGATGCAGCTATTTAGCCAAACTGGAGGCTGAGCTCTCTCAACTCAGGACTGGCAAGACCAGACAGGAGGAGAAGGCAGCTACACACACCACAAAACCAGTCTCACATAAAGCTATCACAACAATGAATCAAACACATAAACACACAAAGACATACTCGGAGGCTCTGAGCAAAAATTTACCTAAACAGCAGAGGCCTCCAAAGCAGACACCCAAGCAACCGCCACCTCATGACACACCACAGGCAACACATAAAACACAAAATCAGTGTGCAAAGCAGTCACAGCCCTTAAGGCCAAATACAACACCAAACATACTTGTCATAGGTGACTCCATAGTCAGACACACTGACATCCCACTCACCAGGCTGAACAATTTGAGGGTCACAGTAAGCTGCTAGAATCCGCCACATAACACAAGCACTCGGGTCACTCCACAGCAAGTACAAATATGACACAGTCATTGTCCATGCTGGTGTGAACGACCTGAGACGTACCTCCCTGGACTACATGAAAAGAGACATAGAGGAGTTCTCTGATTATGTAGCCCAGGCAGGTATGACCCTGACCCTGAGCAGCATCCTTCCTTCACCAAGAATGATGCCACAACATAGAGACAAGATGATCAGCTTTAACAATTGGCTTAATTTCTGGTGTCATTCAAAGGGGATCCAGTGTCTGTCTGCCTGGAATGACATGCTTGACAAGCCATGCTGCTTCGCAAGGGACGGCCTGCACCTGTCACCCCTGGGATTCCGGATATTGGCTAAGGCTCTTGCCACCCCCATAGTGCCTTTTTTAGGCAAGGCTCAAATTCTAAACCTACCACCCTAGAAAACAAAAATGGGAAGAAACTAAGGGTAATGCTGCTCAATGCCAGAAGTCTAAATCTCAAAATGCACGCACTCGAGGCCCTTCTCAGTATGGAGAACATTGATGTCTGTGCTGTGAGTGAAACCTGGTTCAAGGCTCCTGAGAGCACCCTGGCACTATCAGGTTTTACCTCATATCATGCGTTCCGGCCCCAAAACCCGGACCACACCACAAAAGGAGGGGTGTATCCATATTCATCAAGGATACCCACACCTCCAGGTTGGTGGCAACGCACGAAGCATCGGAAACCATCCAGGTGCAATTAACCATAGGCAAAACTGCTCTACAATTTGTAGCATGCTACAGGCCACCCTCTCAAACTCAGGAACCCCACACAGCCTTCCTGAAGACACTGGAGGGTATAAATGTATCTCCAAACACCATTATATTGGGTGACTTCAACTACCCGAATATAGATTGGGAACATTACTCAAGCCCAAACTTTCTAGCCCAAAGGTTCCTGGAGTTCATAAATTCAAATGCCATGGAACAACTAGTCACCATTCCCACAAGAGGAGAAAATATACTAGATCTCATCATCACAAACATGGGGACAAAATGCTCCACACCGGAAGTATATCCCTCATTGGTGAGATCAGATCATAAACTAATCTCACTGGATATCCACATCCCGCCCCCACCCCAAACAAAAAAGACCACAGTGAAGAACTTCTCTAAAGCAAACTTCACACTACTCGAGACTGGTATGGTATCCTTCAAGGCCCCCGAGCCAGTGGAAACCACAACCCAAGCTGCGGAAGCCCTTACAAATGCCTTCTACGAACACCTCCAGGACTGCATGGATCAGGCAATCCCTAATAAAACCAAGACTCTTTCCACCAAGGGCAAACGTCCAGTCTGGTGGACCCCAGCCATAAACAAACTTTACAATAAGAGAAGAAAGCTGTTACATGATGGAGCAAAATCCATGAAAGAGAAGACACCTTTGATCATTATTAGTAAAAAAATACGAGCACTCATAAAATCATCCAAGGCCAACTTTGAGAGAAAAATTGCCATAGATTCAAAAGACAATCATAAGGCCTTCTTCAGCTATGTTAGAAACCTGGGTGGAAACTCCCAGATATGCTCAGAATTAGTCCAAAATGATACAAAAATCACTGAACCCACAGATATTGCCAACATACTGGCAGACAGGTTCAGTGCAAACTTCACCCCCCTCTCCCCCCCAAAAGGAGAGATAACTATCCCAGTGGAGTGCAGCCTCCCAGACATCTCCAATGCGCAGGTGAAAGCTGCTCTCTCTAAAGCTAAAAACACAGCATCAATGGGACCGGATGGTGTCCCCGGCTGTGTGCTACACGAACTCAATGAGGAGCTAAACCCGCACATAAGACAGCTGTTTAATCTTAGCCTTACCACAGGATACGTGCCCAAGGAGTGGCGTTCTGCAACTGTGGTCCCACTCCACAAAGGCGGTGCCTCTACGGACCCTGGTAATTACCGCCCCATAAGCTTAACAAGCCTGGTCTGCAAAGCTATGGAGAGGATCATAATGGAACTCATAAACAAAGACATAGGGGACTTGCAGACATTGGACCCGACCCAGTTTGGCTTTGTCAAGGGCAGATCATGCCTTTTGAACTTGGTCAACTTCTTCGAAACAGTCACCAAGGCCATTGATGAGGGAAAGGCAGTCCATACAGCCTACCTTGACCTTGCAAAGCTTTGACACAATACCCCACTCGGGTATTATAGAGAAACTTACCAGCTTAAATGTAAACCCATATGTCACAAGATGGGTTGCAAACTGGCTAAAGGACAGAACCCACAGGGTTAGAGTAGCTGGTGCCATGTCAGACTCCATGCCGGTCACAAGTGGTGTCCCACAGGGCTCAGTCCTTGGCCCCCTGTTGTTCGGCATCTACTTCTCAGAAGTACAGGCTAACATAGGAGTACTATGGCTGACAAAGTTTGCAGATGACTGCAAACTGGGAGCCATAGTGGAAAGTACATCGGACACAGATATCCTTCAGAGGGGTCTCACTGAAACTGATAGCTGGTGCCAGAGCCATGGCCTGAAGTTAAATGCCAAAAAATGTATAGTCATACCCTTCGGGAAAAACAAGGTAACTCCAAGCTACCTTATAGGTGGCAATCCGCTAAGCACAGAAGAGGTTATCAGGGACCTGGGGACCCAGGTTGACAGTGGCCTTTCTTTTGACACTCACATTGCTAAAGTGGTTAGAAAAACCTTCTACATTGCCCACCTGATCATGAAGGGATTCACATCCAGATCAAGTGAGGTTATTGTTCCCCTGTACTCTTCACTTATCAGACCAATGATCGAGTACAAAGCCCCATTCGGGATGTATCTCACCCGACACCTGCAGCAATTGGAGAGACCCCAAAAGTTCCTCACCAAAAGGATAAAGGGACTCCAAAATCTGTCATATGCTGCCAGACTGAAGAAACTCCAGCTCTATTCAGTCGCATACCGTCTGCTTAGAGGTGACCTGTGCCTGACATACAAGGCCATGTCCAACCCGGAATTAATGGGCATGCTCCACCTCAAAAAATCCAAATCTACCAGATCCACTAGAGCAAGTGACTTAAACCTTAGCACGGATATAAATAGGACATGCTGGAGGGATAGATTTGTCACCCAGAGACTCCCTATGTTGTGGAATAAAATCCCGGTCCATGTGAGGCAGAGCGCCTCGCTGGCTCTGTTCAAGAGAAATCTTGACCGGTGGATGGGAGATCGTAGGTTTACCCCGGGAATCATCTCTGTGTCACTACTGGACAGAGGCACAACAAACTAATGGGCACAGTATTTTTTAACATAAGGGGTGGCGTAAGCCACAAAAACTCTGGGCTAGGCTTATAAATGCCTTAGGGCAGATAGCCTAGTATAAACCTATGAACCTAAGGGCAGATCCTGCCTCTTAAACCTGGTTGATTTCTTTGAAACAGTCACCAAGGCCATTGACAAGGGGAAGGTGGTCCACACAGCCTACCTGGACCTTGCAAAAGCCTTCGGTACAATACCCCACTCGGGCATTATAGATAATCTCACCAGCTTAAATATAAATCCCTATGTCACTAGATGGGTTGCAAACTGGCTCAAGGACAGAACCCACATGGTTAGAATTGCTGGAGCCATGTCAGACTCCAAACCAGTTACAAGTGGCGTCCCACAAGGCTCAGTCCTGGGACCTCTCTTGTTCGGTATATATTTCTCGGAGGTACAGGCTAACACAGAAGGACTGTGGCTGACCAAGTTCACAGATGACTGCAAACTGGGCGCCATAATCGACTCTCCAGCCGACACAAGCATCCTACAAAAGGGCCTCATAGAAACAGACAACTGGTGCCAGAGCCATGGCCTCAAGCTAAACGCCAAAAAGTGTATAGTCATCCCCTTTGGCAAAAACAAAGTGCCCACAAATTACCACATAGGTGGTAATTCATTAAGTACGGAAGAAGTAATTAGGGACCTGGGGACCCAAGTTGATAGCAATCTCTCATTTGACAACCACATGGCCAAAGTGGTTAGAAAAACATTTTATATAGCCCACCTAATCATGAAGGGATTCGCATCTAGATCAGGGGAGGTCATCGTGCCTTTTTACTCATCCCTCATCAGGCCCATAATTGAGTACAATGCCCCTTTTGGGATGTACCTTACCAGACACCTGCAGCAACTGGAAAGACCCCAAAAGTACCTCACCAAGAGGATCAAAGGGCTCAAACAGATGCCATATGCTGCCCGGTTAAAGAAACTCCAGCTCTACTCAGTGGCATACCACCTGCTCAGAGGCGATCTGTGCCTGACGTATAAAGCTATGTCCAACCCGGAATTAATGGACATGCTGCACCTCAGAAAATCCAAATCCCATCGACTTAAGCGCTCGAGAGACTTGAACCTCAGCACTGAAATAAATAGGACATGCTGGAAGGACAGATTCATGTCCCTTCACTCTGGAATAAAATCCCAGTCCAGGTTAGGCAGAGTCCCTCATTGACACTCTTCAAGAGGAATCTTGATGAGTGGATGGGAGATGGTAGGTTTACCCCGGGTATCACTTCTGTGTCACTGTTAGACAGAGGCACAGTATACTAACCTCGAAAAAGGGCATAGCAAAATTCATTTAAAATGGGTGGCAAAAGCCAAACACACTCTGGCTAGGCTTATAAATGCCCTAGGGCAGATAGCCTAGTATGAACCAACTCACTTTCATAGAGCAAGGAAGTGCTGAGGTTGGATATCAAGACAGAATGCTTACAGACTCTCTCTCAACAATAGTTTTTAAAATCACTCAAATATTTCTGCTGGGCCCTCCCAGATTACATCATTTTGACACTTAGGTTTTCCCAGTATACACATTGCATCATTTTGACACTTAGTCTGGAGTTCCCAGGCCAACAGCCTACATTATTTAACAATCTAACACATGCTCAGGAAACTACAACAATAAAAGATGTTTCACATGTGCACTCTAGTAATTATTCCTTAAGTTAAAACAATAGAAAAAATGTGTTCAGCTAGCCTCTTCAGCACCACTATCTTACAGCAGATGGCAATGTTGCTACACTCTTGAAGTTCACATGTTACAGTGTTTTCCTTCATTCAAGAAACAAGCCTGTATTTTACATTTATATTTACAAAGGATAGAATTATGTATCAAATTCCATTTGACTAGGCTGGCAACCATCACCCCTTATCTACCAGTCTTCACACTTACTCAAGATTCTTTTTAGTTCCAAAAAAGATGGGGGACTGGAGACTCATATTGGACCTCAGCATACTGAACAAATATGTAAAGAAAAAGAAGTTTCGGATGGTCACGTTTCAGTCTATACTTCCCTTCTTAGGGAAAGACAATTAGATCTGCTCGATAGATCTTGAGGATGCGTACTACCACATAAAAATGGCCAGGCCATCCAGGGATCATCTGCGCTTCTGGCTGGGAGCCAATCATTACCAGTTTTGAGCCCTGCCCTTTGGTCTCACTACAGCCCCCAAAGTGTTCACCAAATGCATGGCAGTGATCATGGCTCACCTGAGGCGTCTAGGATTCCAGGTGTTTCCGTACCTAGATGATTGGCTCCTTACCTGGCATCAACTCATTCAGACCAGGAAGTCCACTCTGTCACTCTGCAATCAACTGGGCAATCAACTCAGAAAAATCTGCCTTGTCATCATCTCAGCATATCATTTTTATCGGAGCAGAACTGGACACCACCACCACACTAAGGCTTCCAATAGAAAGAGTCTTTCTTCTTCGTCAGCATGTCTGCCTTCTGATATCCAAAGACAAAGCACCAGCATCAGAAGTTCTGAAATTGTTAGGCCTGATGGCAGCAGCAATTCTAGCCATACCACTAGCTCGTATGTGCATGCAGATACTACAATGTCTGTTGTTCACTCAATGGTCTTACCAAGACCTTCCCATATCTCACATGATAATGATCACAAATCCCTGCAGAAAGGATCTTCAGTGGTGGTTGACTGCACTTCATGTCACGATAGGATGCCCATTTTTGCTACCCCTCCAGCAGCCACAGTGACCACGGACACTTCCCTGATAGGATTGGGGGGCATTTTCAGGGAAAGACCGCCCAAGGCACATGGACCGATCAAGAGACACATCTTATCAATGTCCTAGAGATGAGAGCAGTACTTTTCGCATTGCAGTACTTTCAAGATTCTCTGCCTCTGGGTACGATTACAATTCAAACAGACAACATGGTGGTCTGGTATTTGAACAAACAAGGAGGAACCAGGTCTTACCCCCTTTGTCACAAGGCTCTCAGAGTATGGCAGTGGGCTGTTTCCACTCAGCGCTTTCTTTTGGCAATGCACATCCCGGGGAAATCCAACATTATAGCAGACAAGCTGAGCAGAGCAATCTTGTTGCCCCATGAGTAGTCCCTCAAGAAAGATATAGCGGACAGGATATTCCGCAGGTGGGGCCAGCCACATGAACACGAAATGCCAAAGCTACTTTGCCCTGATTCCCCCTCTGGGAGAAGCCCCAAGGGATGCACTCATACATGATTAGCCTCCGGGTCTCCTCTATGCATTTCCACCAATCCCGTTGATACTCAAGGTTCTACATAAAGCAAAAATCATGGGAAGGACCATCATTCTAATAGCCCCTCATTGGCCGCGTCAGATTTGATTCCCCTTCCTTCGACTTCATCTTTTGGAGGACCCTTGGATTCTGGACCCAGTTCCGAACCTTCTGACGCACTTGTCAGTGGAACTTCATCCCTCTCTGCAGTCCCTGAAGCTGACAGCTTGGCTGCTCCAATTTCCATCATAGCCAGGTTCCATAATCTTTCCAATGAAACAAAACAAATTCTCTTATCCTCTCATAAATCTTCTATGAGGAAGCTGTATCTTAGCAAATGGAAAACATTTTCTATATGGGCCTCTAAAAACAATATTGATCCTTACCAAGCCGCAATGGCCTCCATTTTAGAGTTCTTAACTATAATTTTCAACAAAGGAGCTGCAGCAGCAACAGTTCGTGTTCAACTTGCTGCTATTTCTAATTTTCTTCTTGGATTTGAAGGATTCAGTATTATGTCACACAAGTTATCCAAAGCCTTTCTCAAAAGGACCTTTCATATTAGACCACCTGTGAAATATCCCTATTCTCCATGGAATCTAAATGTTATGCTTTTTTGCATAATTCTTCCACCATTTGAACCAGCTTCCTCTTGTAACCTCAAATTTTTGTCATGTAAAACCATCTTTTTAATAGCTATTACTTCTGCCTGTAGAATGTCAGAGCTTCAGGCTTTATCCATCAAGCCTCCTTATTTGATATTCCTTGCTGACAGAGCCTCACTTAGAACAAACCCCTCATTCTTGCCCAAAGTTTGCACTGAAATTATCTCAGCCAAATTGATTTGCCAGTCTTCTTCCCCAACTATTCAAACAGTTTAGAGTACATGCTGCACAAACTTGATGTTCACAGACAGCTCAGATTTTACTTGGATAGAACAAAAGATTTCAGGAAATCAGACCAGCTTTTTGTTTCATTTTCAGACTCCAGGAAGGGTAGACCAGTGGCTAAAACAACTCTGTCTAAATGGTTATCTGATTGTATCACCTTTGCTTATTCAGCTGCCAATATGCCCTTACAGCATAAAATTAAAGCTTTTCTGCCAGACTTCCTTTTGATAACATTTGCGCAGCAGTCACTTGGTCAAAACCTCATACCTTTATCACTCATTACAAAGTTGACAAGGCCTCCAGGGACAGGGCCTTCTTTGGTTCCACAGTCCTGAGAAATATACTCCTGTGAGCCACCCAAGGTTGATGGTGCTTGGGATGCTACCCATAAGTAAAGAATGAATGGCGAGATAGAAAAACTTCACATAAAGAAGTTATGTATTTAACATAACGTTCCATGTGAGGAGTTTATCTTGCCTTCATTCTTACATCCCTCCTTGCTACCCCTTCCTGGGATGTTAGATGACAGAGATGCTGGATCCATCCTGGTTGCTCAATCCTTCTATACCTTTCTCTTGGGAGTGTTAAGAATGACATATGGTATTATACGCAGCAAGCAAGATCTGAGGTAACTCTAGATGCATCATGGGATAGAGACTTGGCCTTGAGCTATTTGAAGACCTCGAGCTTTGCAGTTGGCCAACTCTGAGCCGAGGGATCAGCTCCGAACCAATCAGTAAAGAATGAAGGCGAGATGAACAACTCATTTGGAATGTTATGGTAAGTACATAACTTCTTTTTATGGGTATGGGAATATGCATTGAAAAAGTCACGTGTGGATGAAATGGATGAAACTGTGGTCTGTGCGTTAAGTATTGTGTTGATTTAGACAACTCTTTGGTGGTGGTTCTTTTTTGGGAGGGGATGTGCATACACACACATATAGATAGATTGATAGCAGCAAGGTTGCTGTTTAAATACTAAGTGAGATAAAATACATGTTATTTAGGGTTGGAGGTAAAATTTCAACAAGTGCTCCCTTACCTATTCACTGCTCATCACTGCCTGCTGTTTTTTATATTTCCACTTCACTTGGATATGATACCTCCAGTTAGTATGACACAGATATAGGTGCTACAATTAAATGTAACACATTAGTGACTGACACTAATGTGCAATTCCCATGTTTTGTATTAAATATTTGAGACTGTACTATATCAGGGATTTCTTACTTCCCTGAAACACAGTTTAGTATATGTAAGCAGCAGGGGTGTGGTGGAGCATACAGCCCTCACGGGGGGGGGGGGGGGGGCACGGGAGGGAGTACCCCTGTAAAAATATTTTTATATGATTTTTATTTTTTTGGGAAATGTTAGTCTTACTTTGAAATATTACTCGTATGATTGTACTTTTGTGTGTTAATTGCATTGGGTTTACCTTTTTTTTTCTGACACATGGTTGTTCCTTTGGGAAAGAGGCCAAAACCAGACAAAACATACATCTGTCATTCCATCAATTACCCCTTTAGTTCTGCTTTACTTTACCACTTTCACAGCCTTTTCTCCTTCCCCTCTTCCTACCCATTTTCCCACATAAAGGCTCTGACCACTGCAGTTCAATGACTTCTTTTCCCCTTGTCAGCCGCTCTTAAACATGATCACACTGCATTGAAGTGCTAATTGTACAAAGCCTCCTGCCTGATTGTGGTGAATTTACAAACTCCAGTAACAGCAGTTTGTAAAGGCAATTCCAGATTACTGCATATGTTTCCAGACTACTCCCCCCACAAAAAAAAAATACAATAAAATAAAAAATAAAACAAAACAGGTTGCTGGTAACTCTGTTCTGTCAAAGAGCCCAAAATATAATAGCTGAGAGTGCAGAGAACCAAAGCAATGAAACACAGAAGCAAAACAAAGATAAAAGACTCTGTGAGCAGCTTAGTCTGCAAGTTTCCTACTTGATAAACAAGCTACACATAGTAATTAACCCACATTATAATTCTTCCCATACCCACAAGACTAGTCTATCCCATGTGGTTTTATATTCTCTCATACTTTTAGCTACTGTCTTCTCGGGTAGACTGTTACATACACCCACCACCCTTTCAGTGACAACATGCTTCCACATAGTAAATAACACACATTCTAATTCTTTCCATACCCATAAAAGACTACCCTTATGTCTGTCCAGTGTATTTTTAGATTCCCCTCATACTTATCTCTTACCTTCTCAGGTAGACTGTTCCATGGACCACTACACTTTCATTGAAAACATGCCACCTGTGCTCCCCATAATGTGTTTGCCTTATGTATTTATATTTTGTTTTGTTGCTCTCACATACTTTCTGCTGAAAGACTTTGGAAGCTGCTGGTTTTCTTGAAGTATTTGAAAGTTTCACTTTTCTTTTCCCTAAGGGTATGCATATTAATGACATTTCATTCTGTTTTCTGTAGCTTTGGATGCATTTCCCAGCACCATCTTTTGAACTGCTTCTGTGTTCATAGCCGGCCTTAGGCATAGGCCAGCTAAGCGGCTGCCTAGGCGCTGCTCTAGCAGGGGCGCTTTTCCAGTAAACTAGATGGTATAAATAGACCAGGATGGAGGCACCAGGTGGTGCGCAGGTCACTGTGGAGTTCTTTTGCCTAGGCCACCACTTGACCTAAGGCCAACCATGTCTGTGTTGCCCATTTCTTTACCGAGTTGTGCCTCCAGACAGATGCAGCACTCCACGTGGGATGTTACCAGCTATGTTTTCAGAGGGAATGTCCCTTCCTGTTTTCTGCTGCTAATGCATTTTCATTTGCATTTTGTGTTGCATCAGTTCTTAATGTTTCCTCTATATTGATTGCCTATTGTCAATCTGTTGATTTAGCTCCTCCAAGTCTCTCTTCACATTTACCCTTTTGATAATTTCCCTGTGAGAATAGGACTTACCTAGCGGTGTCTCTTAGGGTTCTTATGCAGTCAGCATTCTTTAATCTGTTTTTGCGTCTCTTATAGTACTGCATAATAGCAATTTAAATAGCTGAAAATTTGCTGCTGACCTACAAAACAGGTGTAGTTGCTGGAAATTTGGTAGACATTTCTAATTACTGTTATACCTAACTCTCTTATTTACTTCATCTCTAATGTTATTTAATTTAAGAGGAACAAATGTATACAACTGTTATGGCTCTATCAGTAACATTATCCCTGTAATATAAATGGAGATGTAGTACATAAGAGTGACTACCATAAGACCTAGGGGTAATAGTTGACAATTCACTGACTTCAAAATATTTCACTTACAAGGAAAAATTAGCTCTGTTCTACCATTAACCACATTTGAGTTATAGCATTTGGTAAAGATGAGGATTTGATACAGTTACTTAACTGTTTCCTAAAGTAGCAGTCAAATTGTATAAGAGTTAGAATCCAACCAAAAATAATTTAATTAGCGAGTACATGGCATGAAGACATTCTGTTACTTGGATTAGCTTAAATTGTGTCATTGCATTCTATAAGACAAACTTGTCCGAGGTGACTTAGTGGCACAAGCCATTCAGCCACTGTGCTCTTAGAAACTGATGGAGAATATAGATTATTCCATTAAATAACTGTGAAATGATGGAACACGTTGCAATTAAGGGTTTATTCTTTCTGCAAGCTGTTGGAATTACATTACCACAGTAAATACTCTTCAAATCACAGTGCACTCTGTGTATCCTTAAAATTATATCAGTAAGGTAAATCTTTGAAAACAAAATCATACCATATGATAGCTTTCCATAAGGCCATTTTTGGGTACAGTAAATTTTGGAGTGACACATGAACACTATTACTACTACTACAGAAAATATCAAGCTATGATAAAAACAATATTCGTTTTCAATTTTTGGATGAAGTTATCCTTTAAAGAGATCTTGGATTCTACCATTGATGAGAACAAGCATAAGGTAAAGGATTCAAGAAAAGAGCTAATATATATATATATGTGTGTGTGTGTGTGTATATCTATATCTATATCTATATATATATATATATATATATATATATATATATGTGTGTGTGTGTGTGTGTGTGTGTGTGGATGGACATGGCTGTGATGAATATGTATTTTAACAAGAGGGAGGAGAATAGGGTGACATACAAGAGTGGAGGAAGATGCACACAGGTGGATTATATCTTATGTAGAAGGGCCAATCTGAAGGAGATTGGAGACTGTAAAGTGGTGGCAGGGGAAAGTGTAGTTAGGCAGCATAGGATGGTGGTTTGTAGGATGACATTGGTGATCAAGAAGAGGAGGATGAGTGTGAGGGCAGCACCAAGGATCAAATGGTGGACATTGAAAAAGGGTAATTGTGAGCTGATGTTCAGGGAAGAGTTAAGACTGGCACTGGGTGGCAGTGAAGAGTTACCGAATAGCTGGGTAACTACAGCAGAGCTAGTAAGAGAGATGGCTAGAAGGGTGCTTGGTGTGACATCTGGAAAGAGGAAGGAGGACAAGGAGACCTGGTGGTGGAATGAAGGAGTACAGGAGAGTATACAGAGAAAGAGGTTGGCGAAGAAGAAGTGGGATTGTCAAAGAGATGAAGAAAGTAGACAAGAGTATAAGGAGATGAGGTGCATGGCAAAGAGAGAGATGGCGAAGGCTAAGGATAAGGTGTATGAAGAGTTGTATAAAAGGTTGGACACTAAGGAGGGAGAAAAGGACCTGTACCGATTGGCTAGACAGAGGGGCTGAGCGAGTAAAGATGTGCCGCAGGTAAGGGTGATAAAGGATAATGAGGGAAACATACTCACAAGCGAGGAGAGTGTGTTGAGCAGATGGAAAGAGTACTTTGAGGGGTTGATGAATGAAGAGAATGACAGGGAGAAGAAGGTTGGATGATGTGCAGATAGTGAATCATGAAGGTGCAGTGGATTAGCAAGGAGGAAGTAAGGATAGCTATGAAGAGGATGAAGAACGGAAAGGCTGTTTGTCCAGATGACATACCTGTGGAAGCATGGAGGTGTTTAGGTGAAATGGCAGTGGAGTTTTTAACTAGATTGTTTAATGAAATCTTGGAAAGTGAGAGGATGCTTGAGGAATGGAGAAAGTGTTTTGGTACCGATTTTTAAGAATAAGGGTGTTGTGCAGAGCTGTAGTAATTACAGAGGGATTAAACTGATCAGTCACAGCATGAAGTTATGGGAAAGAGTAGTGGAAGCTAGGTTAAGAAGGGAGGTGATGATTAGTGATCAGCAGTATGGTTTCATGCCAGGAAAGAGCACAACAGATGCAATGTTTGCTCTGAGAGTGTTGATGGAGAAGTACAGAGAAGGTCAGAAGGAGTTGCATTGTGTCTTTGTGGATTTAGAGAAAGCATATGACAGGATGCCTACAGAGGAGTTGTGGTATTGTATGAGGAAGTCGGGAGTGTCAGAGAAGTATGTAAGAGTGGTACAGGATATGTACGAAGGTAGTGTGACATCAGTGAGGTCTGCGGTGGGAGTGACAGATGCGTTTAAGGTGGAGGTGGGATTACATCAAGGATCAGCTCTGAGCCCTTTCTTATTTGCAGTGGTGATGGACAGGTTGACAGACGAGATCAGACAGGAGTCGCCGTGGACTATGATGTTTGCAGATGACATTGTGATCTGTAGTGAGAGTAGAGAACAGGTGGAGGAGACCCTGGAGAGGTGGAGATATGCTCTAGAGAGAAGAGGAATGAAGGTCAGCAGGACTAAGAATATATGTGTGTGAATGAGAGGAAGGATAGAGGAATGGTGAGGATGCAGGGAGTAGAGGTGGTGAAGGTGAATGAATTTAAGTACTTGGGATCAACAGTTCAGAGTAATGGTGAGTGTGGAAGAGAGGTGAAGAAGAGAGTACAGACAGGATGGCGTGGGTGGAGAAGAGTGTCAGGAGTAATTTGTGACAGACGAGTATCCGTAAGAGTGAAAGTGAAGGTCTACAAGAGAGTAGTGAGACCAGCTATGTTATATGGGTTGGAGACAGTGGCAATGACAAAAAGGCAGAAGTCAGAGTTGACGTGGCAGAATTGAAGATGTTAAGATTTGCACTGGGTGTGACGAGGATGGACAGGATTAGGAATAAGTATATTAGAGGGTCAGCCCAGGTTGGAAGGTTTGGAGACAAAGCCAGAGAGGCAAGATTACGTTAGTTTGGACATGTGCTGAGGAGGGATGCAGAGTATTTTGGGAAAAAGATGCTACGGATGAGGCTGCCAGGTAACAGGAAAAGAGGAAGGCCTAAGATAAGGTTTATGGATGTGGTGAGAGAGGATATGCAGGTGGTTGGTGTGACAGAGCAAGATGCAGAGGACAGGAGGAAATGGAAACAGTTGATCTGCTGTGGGGACCCCTAACGGGAGCAGCCGAAAGAAGAAGATATATATATGTGTGTGTGTGTGTGTGTGTGTGTGTATATATATATATATATATATATATATATATATGTATATATGTATATATGTATATATATATATATATATATATATATATATATATATATATATATATATATATATATATATATATATATAGTGTGTGTGTGTCTGGATATGCGTGTGTGTGTGTGTGTGTGTGTGTATATATATATATGTGTGTGTGTGTGTGTGGGTGTGTGTGTGTGTGTATATCCATTTACATATATATATATATATAAATATATAGTGTGTGTGTGTCTGTATGTATGTGTGTGTGTGTATATATATATATATATATATATATATAAATTTGGTTCTAGATGAAGTGACACCCCGACCCTATATACAAAACTGGGAAAAGGGCGTTGTGGATGGACGGACACACACACACACACACACACACACACACACACACACACACACACACACACACACACACACACACATCAAGAGGGATACATGTATTTCCCATTGTTAGCATGAATGGTCCTACTGAGCTTAACAGGGGTCTGTATCACTCAATCGAGTGCTTAATTGAGTGAGTCACTATTTGTCGAACTGACTTAAGTGAAAGCTCAAGTAAGTGAATGATTGATTAAGCAAAAAGTTTCCTAGGGGGAAAAAAACAGTTGCCTGCCCTCTGACTGTAACAAACAGAATAAAATTAAAAACTCTGCAAAGTGGGGGGACTGGCCCCACACCTCAATGTGGGGAGCTGTGCCACCCACACCCCCCTAACTAAATATATCAACTCCAAGATCACACTACAGTGGGGAAAAGGGCAAATTCCCGATGAAGGCCAACCACGTCCTTTCCCTGGGAAAACAGTCACATAACAGATTGTTCGCTTAACTGAGCTTTCACTTAAGTCATTTTGACAAATAGCGCTTTGCTCAGTTAAGCATTTGATTAAATGATATAGACCCACTTAACAGGCCCAGGGAGAAAAGCTTCACATAAAATTTACAATAACAAAGTAAGCATACAGATTTTGAATGCATTATCTTCTGACTATAATGCAGTGATGGCACATTTTATATATTCAGTAATTATATGAACAGAGTACAAATGCATGCAAGACAAAATGTGGAGCTATAGTTTGTATGCAAAATCATTAGGATATCATTGGTTGTGTACATCACAGGTATACAGTTATAAAAGCTATGTACCCAGTACGCTAGGAGTTAGTCACTGAAGTTAAATTTAGCAGTAATACTCTAAGAGATGATACAGAGTTCAGTAACTGAGCCAATATACAGCAATACTATGTGTATTTTGACATGTTGCAGTAGGGTGTATATTGCAGGTTTGGGAGATGATGTCTTAGATTATTCTTGGGCACTGTTGTTTTTTTAAAAAAGCTTTGTCTTAGTTTTGTTAGGAATTTTGCTGTAGCTGTTCCTGTTTTAATATCCGGAAGGTTGGTATTCCATTTATTAGCAATAGTGATGGAGTAAAACGAGCTCCTGTGTATATTTTCTGATTTTGTGATGAGTCCATTTTTTTTTTTGTTTTTGTTTTTTGCTCAGTGATCGTTGGATCTTGTAGAGTTACAGCTTTGCACAATATTACTTTTTGGCTTATTTATAATGTTATGGACCAGTTTTAGTTGGGACAGATCCAACACATCCTCCTTAGTCACAGCATGGATATTTACTACCCTGCTCCTGTTGGTCCGACTTCTGCATTTCCTAGAAAGAAAAAAACAACTTACGAGAGAGCCCTTGCCATTTCCGCAGACTCAGCCTGTTCCACAGCCAGTACTGGGTGAACCTACAATTGCAATTAGTTGTTCCTTCAGACCACTTGATTACTTCTCCAGCTTTTACTGATGTAGTCCTTTCATCTACCATGAACTGGGGGTCAGCTACATTCTATTGGGCTGTGCCAATGTCCAAACTGGGTATGGGAGAACCAGCTTTACTGGGACACAGAGTTTCACTGGGGATGGTACTGGATGTGTCTGGGGGAAGAGACCTCTTACAGTAACAGATTCATCTTCTAGTTGGTCACAAAAGATATCGTTTAAGTAAAAACAGCACATCCTGCTTAGTCGCAGCATAGATGCCTACCATGCTACTGCTGGTCCAACTTCTGCAGTTCCTAGAAAGAAAAAAAAAACAAAAGGTTAAACATTGTACACCTGAAAACACAGTATCTATAAGTAAAGATTATTATTTTTTTTTTACCTGAGCTAAGAAATTATTACAGACATTCAGTCCTGGTACATAACCTTCAATACCTGTTAGGTAGGTCAGTCAAAATGTCCCCTAGAAAGAGTCTGATATACATACAGACAGAGCTTCATCTCCTACAGATTCTTGACCCCAGTAGTCTGATACTGAGCAGTACTGCTCCTCATAACCTCCTTAAGAGGTAATTTCATTTCTTAAATTGATTCTAATGCCTTTTATAAGCATTCCATTACATGCCCGGAAATGGAATTGAAATTCATTGTTCTTGAACAAGTATTGGTAGATGGTAGAGGTGGAGACTGGGAGACTAAACTGGAATATAAAGAGCTCCTTTGGCAACAAGTTAGATGCTGGTAGGCGTCCAGGTCTGAATGATAACATTAATATAAGTAGTGTTTTGAAGTTGAGGAAGGCAAAACTATAAACATGAAGCAATCAAAGCGTATACAGCATATTTTAGCTGATATACGCACTTGTTCAGATGTGTTATACATCTGTGTTTGTATTTTGGGTTATTGACTTACACATTTATTATAAATTTTTTATATTTTGTTGTATTCACAATGTCAGTATAATTTTTTCACTAACAGAGTAGTAAATAGGATGTCCTTAGGTCAAGCTAGAATCTTAACATATTTTAATAGTTTTTCATAGTGTGCTTTTAACCTTTTGATGTAAGTAATTGTCAAAATCATATTCCAGAGTCATTCTTAGATAGAATGTGATTAACATTGCATGGTTTAAAATTATTTTTAAGGGTTCATTTATAGAATCTTGCTATTTACGATATTACATTTTTTTAGAAGCAATGGCAGCTTTAAGATTTATATAATTGATTGAGTCACATGACTTAATAGCTCTATATAAAGTGGAATTAATCACTGTATATTTCATCTTGATAAAGCTTGGTATTCGTTGTCCGCTATTGTGCTTTATTAAACTTTTGGAAGCAATCCTGTGATTCCTGTTCTTCCTTTCGTGGATTTTGGGTTATTAGTTCATCGGTCTGTTTGGTTCTTTATATATATATATATATATATATATATATATACACACACACACACACACACACACACACACACAAACACACACACACTTGCATACAATGTTGGAGTCACGGCACCTGAATTTTTCTCTACAACCTTGTGTAGACCTGCAGAGTGAATGGTGAAGACTGTTTTTTTACAATCTGAGCTTTGAAGTTGCTTGCTTGCAATTATTACATCTCCCTCTGTTGATTGCAACCTGGAGGTCAGTAATGCATCTTTCCCTTATCTACCATTTGTATTACATTACAACCTAAAGGACAGTAATGCATCTTTCCCTTATTTACCATTTGTA
Organism: Protopterus annectens; assembly: GCF_019279795.1. Classification (NCBI taxonomy): domain Eukaryota; kingdom Metazoa; phylum Chordata; order Ceratodontiformes; family Protopteridae; genus Protopterus; species Protopterus annectens. Next base: position 195,368,076 of record NC_056740.1, read on the forward strand.
TTACAAGTGCAAAGTGGAAAGTGTGTGTATGTGTGTAATGCATCTTTCCCTTATCTACCATTTGTATTACGAGTGCACAGAGGAAAGTGTGTGTGTGTGTGTGTGTGTGTGTGTGTGTGTGTGTGTGTGTGTGTGTGTGTGTGTGTGTGCATCTTTCCCTTGGCTAACATTTGTATTATGAGCGCAGAATGTTTAGCTCATTCTTTTGGTCTGTTCCTCTTAAAATTTGTGGTTTTCTGACAAGTGAGAACTGAATTCACTAAATAATAATTGCCATTTAAGTTTCAGTCTTCCTATCTTTCAGGAAACACATGGTAACACAAAACATTTTATTCTAGCAACTTTTCTAAGATTATACAAGCAATGTTTAGAATGTATTCCTGGTTTTGTCCACCCCCCCCCCCAATAAATTTTGACTTTTTCGAGATGTTTTGTGCTGCATAGTTCAGGGGGAGAGAAGTTTAGTGCTGCTTATGCCAAGTCTGTTTGTGTTGTTAGTAGTACAACAGGTAGAATGCTTGCTTTTGATGCAGAAGGTAGTACAATAGGTAGAACACCTGCTTTTGATACAGAAGATTGTGGGTTCTTCTCCCACAGTATGTAGAGGGATTGCTGATATTGTACTGCATTGTACTTTTAAAGGAGGTGGATGCTACAGTCCTGAGAATGTCCTCTTTGGCGGAGATACCTAGTAACTATGAACTATCAGTTTGCCATCTATTCCCTATTGCAATATCACTAGCATTATCATTTTTTTTTAACGTAACATAGGCAATTTATTCCACAAGGGCAACAGGCACTTTATTTGTAGATGAAACAATGAAATAAAAAGTTTTTGCTAGCAGCAACCTTTTCATTAGTTACAGATCTATTTAATGTGGAATTATTTAGGTGACTTTTACTTCTGCAGATATTGTGCATATTTACTGATACTGATGGATTGTAGAAGTTTTTATGATGGAAATGTTTTGAATTGGGCAGTTTTATCATTATTGGTTCATGCATTTTAGGTTTGTTGGTTCATAGGTGGGTACTAGGCTATCTGCCCGGAGGCATTTATAAGCCTAGCCAGAATGTGTTGGCTTTCGTCACCCCCTTAGATTAGTTCCCTGTGTCTCTGTCCAGCAGAGCCACTGAAGTGATCCCCGAGGTAAACTTTGTTTCCCATCCACTCGTCAAGGTTTCTTTTGAAGAATGTTAGTGAGGAGCTCTGCCTAATGTAGATTGGGATCTTGTTCCAAAGCATGGGAAGTCTCTGGGACAGGAATCTATCCCTCCAGCACATCCTATTTATTGTTGTGGTGAGGTTTAGATCCCTAGAGTGTGTTGCTCAAGGGGATAAGGTTTTCTTTAGGTGGAGCATGTCTATCAATTCTGGGTTGGACATGGCCTTGTATGTCAGGCAGAGATCACCTCTGAGTAGTTGCTTCATTGCTTACTGGAAAAATGTTCAAACAAATTTTAAAAAACCCAACAAGTGTGCTGTATTATACAAGGAATATAATTTAATACAATCAGGAAGGTGTATCAAAGAACACGTGTATATTTCATGTGCAAGGGGCCATTGATTTGAAAACAGCCCAAAGGTAATCCGTCACTGGCCAGATGAATTTTCTTTGAATGTGGATTTCAATGCTGTTTCAATGAATGTGAGTTTCAAGGACAGAGAAGTTTTAATGCTAAGTGTATTTTCATTGTGAGACAGTATTGCTTTGTTTAGCAGATGTCTATTAGTGTTTGTGCTATAAAATGTAAAAGAAAAAGTTTTAAATGAAATCCAAACAATCGTAGAAGTAAAGCAGTATGCACATTAGAGTTTATGGTAAATGGGGTGAAATAGCCAAGTAATGGGACATTGGAATGGCTGCAGGGGGGAGGGCTGTGTATGCAGGGGCCCCATTCAACCATGATTTTGTTGGGGGGGTGGCAAATTCAAAGACATCCCCGGGCGGCACAAACTCTAGCCACGCCACTGATCAGTAGGCCATGGAGAATGACTTTTGGATGTCCTAGCAAACTATAATATTCTTTTGCTAAGAGTAGAATATTGCCTACCATTAAATGCCCTACTTTTACCATAAAACCCACATACTGCAAGTCACCAAAAACAAAATCCTAAGGTTCATCATCGGCTCCCTTCCATATGAACATCATTGCTACACATTTAGATAAAATGATTCCCATTTACTACAAGGTCTAGGGCCATATTTTGGTTGTTCTTCAGTTTGTTTGAAAGTTGGTATCCCACAATCCCAATGGAGTGGGTGGGATTACATAATTATGCATGCAAATGTTATGTTAATTAGCATACAGATTTGTACTTATTTTTCATGGGCCTTTGTCCAGATTTTTGATGTTTCCAGGTTGAGAGGTATGGCATCGGTAGGTAAGGGAGACCATAGACATAAACAAAGGTGGATGGTCATTACTCTTCTGTAAGGTCAGTAGAATTCACTAGTGAAGCAGCAGAACCCTAGGACTGTATGTTAGGGATGAAATCACATAATATGCCTATCTTGGCCAAAGATGCAAGACCAGAACAGCCTAAGAGATGCTGTCCTCCATAGCCAAAGTGACTGAAAGATCATGTCTGTGGGATGGGAAATTTATCGGTTTCCTCTCTAATCACCAACTGTACTTCTGATGAAAGACAATTCACAGACAGCAGCTCTGTAAATGAACAGCAGCTACTGAAACTATTGTTTATTTTATGCAAGTGCTGATTGTGTATACATAAAAGTGTAATGTGATGCAAACTTTAGCAAGGTTTTTTTTTATAGGGGTGAAGCCCCTGTACCCTCAAACCACATTTAAGGCTGTACAACCACAGAGATAAAGGAATTCACTTCAATGTAGTGCAACCTGAGGCTTGACATATGTATATAAAGTGCTACAGTCAGTGAGTTGTGATTTTTAGCCTTTTATTTTTATCTATGTTTTTATCTATGTTTTTCATAGCTACAGTATTTATGGAGTTTATATCTATGCACATTACTTAGATCTTTTACCAATAGTTTTGTATATAGTTTTTGTATGCAGTTTTTATATGGATTTACATGCAGTATTTTATATGTGTCTTTTATATGCAGTTTTCTCTATATGTAGCCTTCTCTACATTTATAAGTTTTATATAGCTTTAATTCCTTAATTGACCTATGACATCAGTGATTGAGTCAATGGTTCCATCTGTATATAAGCAATGGAGTGTTTTATTTTCTTGTCTGGTGAAGCAATTAGTTTTGCGAAAGCGCTCACCAATGTTCTTCTTCTTTATTATTAAAGACGCTATTGTGTGGTACCTCGGTGTATTTTTTGTCATATAGAGTTGTGATTTTGGTAGGTTGTCATTGGTAAATTGTCTGTCACAAAACCTCTATCATTCTCTATCACAAAATGCTGCATCGGTTTTTCTGTCCTGAAACCCTACATTAGATTTAGAATTCCCTGCAGTCTAGATTTGGATAGCAGGTTATCAGAGTTTGATTGACTGAATGAATGAATAAATCAAAAAAGCATGCACAAAAATGAGTGAGTGAGTAATGCACAATTTACATACCCACCTAACTAGAAAATGATCCAGCCTCACAGTATTGACAAAGCCAAAGGGCGAAACCCTTGTGAGACAGCAGGTCTATATCTATTTTTGTTTTCAATAAAGCCCTGCTCCTATTTTATTTGCATGGTGCTAGATCAATTTTGTGATTAATTTTATATATATATATATATATATATATATATATATATATATATATATATACATACACACACACATATTTATATATGGATCTACTTCATAATGTTGAAGAGCCAAAATGTTGAACCACTAAACATGGATACCATAATATTGCGATCTGAAAAAAAAATCAAAAGTTCACATTATTGTAACTGAAAACATTGAATGTTCCTAACTAGAGCTGTTTAAGGTGTAAAATGGATAGTGTGCCTTTAAGAAGTTGTAGTGTATGCTGCAAACTTAAAAAAAAAAGGCAGATGTTTATTTATTTAGCCCAGGTTCCATCGGTCAGCTTTACAACACTAGGTTATGAGAAGTAGGTAAGTTAGTGTTATTAATGGAAGGTTATTTGTAAAATTTAGAACGTAAAGTAAAAGCTGCAAAGTACTGGGGTTGCAGTTATAAGTAAGCAAGCAGTTGTAAAGGACATGCTGTAATAATGGTATTGTGTGATGGAGATTAGTTATCAAAGTCTGTTCCTAGTAGCCATGCAGGGAATCTTGTAGAAATGGAAAAGTCTACCTTCTCCACAATGTAGTGTGATCTCGGAGTTAGTAAATTTAATAATTTGTAGGGGGTGTGGGAAGCGCAGCCCCTCATGCAAAAACTTCGAAATAGTGTGATGTGGAGTGTGTAAGCATAGATTTACTGTTTTTGGTGTTAGAATGGAATAGTGCTGCAAAGACTCATTTTGAATAGTGTTTTTGACGTTTTGAACTTGTGATGTTAATCATATGGATTTTTGACATTTTTCAAATTCAATAATATGGTTTCGATGTTTAGTGGTTTGACATTTTGGTTCTTCGACTTTCTAAAGTATATAATATAATATAATATTTTGTACATAGGTTGTCTATCAGATGCGCAGCATTACCTGTACCAAATGTGGTAATGCCAACAACACAGTATTGAATCTCACACTGCCCAATATATCAGAATGCACCGAATCCTGAAAGTCCCTACCGCTCCAGACTCCGCAACAAACACTAACATGAATCAAGTCCAGCAGTTTGAAATACTGTGTTTCCAGTTTTGTGAGTTTTAATGTTGTGATGTTGGCATTACCAGATTCAGTACAGGTAACATTGAACAGTAGGTTCATAGGTGTTTAAAAGGCTAACAACCACAAGAGTCTTTTTAAGCCTAGCCATGCACCCCAAATCTCTGGCAAGTTCTGGTACCCTTGATAAGTGTAAGCAGGGGCTTGGGAGGTGAAACATTTACAAGCAGAGGCCTGGGAGAAGAACCATTTACAGGCTGCTTGTGTCCATTAGAGACATAGGTTCCAAACCAGGGGTGAATTTTCTGTTCCCCATCCAGTTGTCCAAGTTACACTTGAATTGGATTATGGAGGAACTCTGCTTCATATGGATGGGAGAGCCTTTTCCAGAGAAAGTATAGTCTCTGGGATACATACCTGTCTCTCCAGCTGGTCCTGTTTACAAGCAAGGTTTAAGTCTTTAGAATGGGTAATTCTGGTGCTGTTTCCTTTGCATGTATGCAGGAGATCCATCAGAGTGGGGTCTGACAACACCTTGTATGCCAGGCAAGATCCTGTAGGAGACAGAAAACAAGAGATAGGGCCTTGAGGCTGTCTGCATAGCACATGTTATTACATACTTATGCCCTGTATTCATTTAGTGAGGAACCTGTGTGGAAGTTTCAGTTGTTAGATATCCCTGGTTAGGTACATACCAAAGGGGGCACTGTACTCGGTGATAGGTCTGATGAATGCTGAATATAGTGGAACAATGATTTCCTTGGACCTAAATGCCATACCTTTGTTTATAAGTTGCACAACACAGAATTGTTTTTTCACTACTGTAGACACATGATGGTTGGTCAAAGGCTAAATTACTGTTTGTGTGTCTCCCTAAGTCCCTGACTACTGGGTCAACACTTGGGGGTATGTTGTAAATGTGATAGTTACCAGGGGTGAATGACTTCCTGAAGGATACTGTTATGCATTTCTTGGCATTTAGTTTTAGTCCATGGCTCTGGCACCAGTTGTTTGTGTGTGTCAGCCCTTCCTGGAAAACTTGTGTTGGTGGGTGATTCAGTGACAGCTCCTAATTTGCAATCATCTGCAAATTTGGTCAGCCAGAGGCCATTGCCATTAGCCTTGACTTGAGAGAAGTAAATGCCAAAAGGAGTGGACCCAGGACCGATCCCTGAGAGACGCCACTTTTGACTGGCATCTTTGTAGAGCTGGACTCCCCAGTTCTAACTTCCTGGGTCCCATGTGTGAGCCAGCTGGCTATCCACTGGGTGACATAAGTGTTTGTACCTAACCTCTTAAGTTTGTCAACAATGTCCGAGTGGGGGAATGTGTAATATACCTTGGCCAGGTCAAGGTATGCAGTGTGAACCATTTTGCCTTCATCCATTGCTTTGGTGACCTTCTCAAAGAAGTCCATCAGTTTGAGTAGGCATTGCTTGCCTTTGATGAAACCAGATTGGGTAGGTTCCAGTGTGTGGAGGTTTCTGTGTCATTATTGATCATGGCCATGATAATTCTTTCAGTAGATTTGCATATGGCCCACCTTTGTGCAGAGGGATGACTGTTGCTTTTCTCCATTTATGAGGCATGAAGCCTGTTTGGAGGCTCCAGTTAAATAGCATTTCCAGAGGACTTGATAGATTGTGTTTCATGCTGTTTAGAAGACATCCTGGGATATTGTCTGGACCCAGTAATGCAGAAATAGAGCATTAAAGACCTGTTACCTAGCGATAGCAAAGGGAAGTTATATATGATGGTATTTGCTGAGGGAAGGTTGACAGGGAGAGAGGGGTAAAGTTGGAGCTGAATTTGTCGACCAATAGGTTTGCTATATCTTCTGGCTTAGTATAGGTGACTCCATTTACAATGAGCTCTACATTGTATTGCCTTTGAGACTGTGGACATAGCTAAGGAATGCCTTGTGGCTGTTCTTGGCTTTATAGTCATATAGACATTTATCTCTTTCTCTCTCTGTGTATGTATAGATACATATCTATAGATCTATATCTGTATCTATCTATATATATATATATATATATATGTGTATGTGTGTATATGAGTGAATGATAAATGATATCAACATCAAACTAAATTACTAAATTCTCTAGACAACACTTCGAACCAATTTTCTAAGAACAACAAATATCTAGGTATAAACCGCGGTGGTGGTGCTGCGGTAGCGTTGCCGCCTAACAGACGTTGCCCGTTCGATTCTCAATTAGAGCGTCTTCTGTGTGGCAACATGCGTGAATGAGCGTTCCTTCGTTGAAGATTGTGCATTACGCCCAGCAAGCCAGTACATAAAAATCTACTGCCAATCATTAGCAGACCGGAGTTCCACTGTGGCGACCCCTAACTGGGAAAAAGCCGAAAGACACAAACAAACGTCTAGGTATAAGCCAGAATGTAATAAAACAGCAAAAATCTTACAGTAACATGAAAAAGCACTCTAGTGCCTCAGCTTCACATAAGCCTTTAAAGGCTTATGTGAAGCCGAGGTGTTAGTGCTTTTTTGTTACTGTAAGATTTTTGCTGTTTTATTAAATTCTGGCTTATACCTAGATGTTTGTTGTTCTTAGACATGTGTGAATAGGCGTACCTTTGTTGAAGGTTGTGTGTCAGAGCTTGCAACTCGGTACATAAAAATCTACTGCCAGTCATTAGCGGACCGGAGTTCCGCTGCGGCGACCCCTAACCGGGAAAAGCCGAAAGATACAACAACAACTCATTTTAGGGTTGTTATGGAAGGTATTGGTAACCATGATGGGTATGACCTGAAGCAAAGCGAATTATGTAGTTGTAAACTTGTTGAAGTTTGGTTACTTGGGATAATTGAAATTAGTTAAGATTCAAAAAGCAATATTATAGACCGAATACATTCATTTGGTCAAAAACTGAAAACACTGAAAAAACTCAAAATATTGAAAATGGGAATTTGACATTTCCCCACTGTTATGCGATCCTGGAGTTGGTATATAAATTATCAGGAGGAGGGTTCAGTGGGACTTGTCACTGGCATTAATTAAATAGATTTTTAGTTTCAACATTTTGAGCTTTTGAGCGTTTTCAGTTTTTGACCAAATAAATGTATTACCTTAAAGACATGGCATAAGATAGGCTGCAGCTGTGGATATTCTGAAATGCTTTGTCATTGTAATGACTAAGCTAGCGCTGTATAAAAATCCAAGATTTTTTTTAATTTCTTTTGCATGGTGCACTAGTATGAATATTAGATTTTTGAAGAATTCTGATGTAGGCTGGAGTTATTCATCTAAACCAGAAGTTGTTTAGAACTGTCTTGCAATGTAATAATGACTTTGAGGCATTAAGACCAGATGAGAAGACATTAAAATCATCTTCATACTGGGGACCAAGATGGCTAACTGAAAGCAGCAACTGGTGAAAGCTCTGTGACTGAAAACTTTTCCCTGACAGGAAATATAATCAAAAAATTAAAAACTTGTTAACTAATGGTATTCACTAATAGTCAGATAAAAGATTTTTAGCTTCAAGTTCTTCAAAAGCTTTAATTTTCCTGTCAGAAATGCATCTGCTTGGTTAAGAGAAAGAGACTTCAGCATGAGCCACTGAATAATTGATATTCATGATTCTTGTGTTAATAGACATCCAGTCAGTAATATTTAGAATACAAGATGTATTACTTAAAATGAACAAACTGGATAACAAAATAGAAAGTTTCAAATAAGAATCCAGAAGGAATATGGAACATTTAGAAATTGTTATAAAACAACAAAGTGCACAAATCAGCAGTATAGAAGAAACTTTAAATGATAATGAAGGGAGAATAACTGCAGGTGAGTCTCAGACTGAATTTATTTTAAATCAAAGTAACTGGCTCGGAGATAAAGTTGATGATTTGGAAAATAGACTGAGATGAAATAACAGTAGAATACATGGTATACATGAAAAGTATGAGGGAGACAATATAATAAACGTCTTAACAATCTGGCTACATAAAACATCAAACCTACATGAAACTTTATCTTTTTGAATTGAAAGGGGGTATAGATCACATTTGAAGAAGGAAAATTCACCACCATGTTCATTTATAGTTAAGGTTATGTCCAGCTTAGAAAACAATCCGATATTAAAAATACCATGGTCCAGTCCACCATTTAAAATAGGTGAACACATAGTCAATTATTCCAGTAAACTAACGAGTAAAAGGAAATCCTGCTTACCACTTATTCAAAAACTTAAAAAACAATATTAAAGCCATGTTGGTGTTTCATGCAAAGATTAAATTATTTCTTTCCGAAGGAACTAAACAATTTGACATACTGGAGAGGCATCCCCTTTTGTTAACAAAACAAATCCTTAATAATACTGAAGAAATGGATTGGAACAGTATATCCCTCAAGAGACAGAGTGAGCTGAATGTTTGGAAAACTGCTTCTAAAATGAAAAAGCTTTAAAAAGGTGACTTTTAATTTCTGATTGTAAGACTTTTATTTTCTGAAACAGTAGATTTACTCTTTAAGTAAAAGGTTTGTATTGGACTTTAAGTTTCAAAATATATGTAAGTATTATTTATATTTTAAGCTAAAACACTTTTCATGATAATATAAATGGTTAGTTTTACTGGTTTACTATATTTACATTGAACAACATAATGTATTTCATTTAACTAAACTTATACATGTATTTATAAATGTTAAACACATGCCTCCTGCAAGAGAATGTTATTAAATTATATGCAATAGAATTGGTTAACTTTGAGACTATATAAATTCAGAATTTTATTTTATTTGTTTAACTTTTGCTTAATATGTGCATTACTGGGTTAAATGAATGTCATCTCTTAGTAATATGTTAATTATAAGTGTTAAAGTGCTGGTGATTTAGTTTTCTTTGCTCCTATGTAACACATTCCTTTCACAGGTAATTTATAAAGCAGTTAACACTTTAAAAAGCTCCTAAAAAAGCTCAAGAACAAAAGAATGTCCCGGTTGTGAGGAAAAGGCTTGATTCTTGCTTGCCTTGCTTACTGCCTGCTCTTTGAGATGTTTTGGAGAAAATGTAGGTCATTGTTAATCACTGATGTCTATGAAAATAGGAAGACATTCTTTTTCTTTTTTTCAAGTATACATATGTGAGAAATCTACTCAACATATTTTTTAAATATTTATTTAGAAGTGAAGAATTGGTAAAACAAAATGTATAGTAATGCAGTTTATTGAGCTGTTGGTGACATATAATTTGTTTACATTTTGCTGAATAATAGGTTATGCTGCAGTGTTACTTACTTGTAACTGTACATATTTAATGGAAAGAAGTAAAGTTAGATGTTACTGATTAGAACTGTTTAAAATAATTAAGAAGAATGAGAAACCTACAGAGGAAGTTAGCAGCTGCTGTGTGCTGCGAGTTGTCATATTCACATGCTGTAAGCAAATTCTAATGTTAGGATATGAAGCTTATATCAGAACAGCAGTTCACAGTGGCTAAAAACACACATTCAAATTAAACAAGCAGGAATTATTTTATACACAGTAAAGATAATAATACTAGAATTCATTAGAAAAATAACATATTTTGAATAATATGCAAATGCACAAGGAATTAAATATCTACTATGTAAGATTAATCCAAGAGCAGTATCAAATTAAGAAATATATACACATACTGTAATCTCTAATTGAGAGATGACTAAATAGCTCTTTGATGGGAGATTTTAGAAATGCAAGTTATATAGAATAAGAATATTATTGGGCACATATGACAGAAAAAATATATTTAAATAAACTGACTATGAAACTAACTATGAAAATCAGACCTGTAAAATAAGAAACCATCTGATTGTCTCTCTTGCTTACTTGCTCAGTCGGACGTCCTTGGCTCTACCCACCCTGTGGGCTCACTCTGGTCTCCTACCCTACCCCTATTCCCACCCATCACACTTTGACTTATAACCATAGACTACACCTACCAAATACCAAACACCACCTCCCACCACCTTAATTTCCCTAATACATTCCAGTACCCACTTAACCCTCTTAAAAGGTCTGTTACAAACTCATCACATAACTACCGATTACTCCACCTACTCTAAAAACACTCCCTAATATTATAAACAATGCTACCATTACCACTTAATCACATACTAAAACCCCTGCTCTGTACAGTCTCAATTTCTATCCTGCTTCTACTCTCAGCCTTAACCAACTATCATATCCACCTTCACTACAACATAACCCCTCCAGGCAGACTTCTACCCATAGATATCAATCAACCCCACCAAACTTCCAGTCAGCACCGTACCTCTTCAAATCTTCCCACAAAGACTACCACCTACATAAGTTACTGCCACTTAGCAACAAGTCCCACACCTCTCTAAAACACATTAGAGTTATCTTCAAGCTTAATAAACTCTCCCTACATCTTCTAAAAAACTTACATGTTGTGACATACATCCCAATCCAGGTTCAGACTCACCATTCACGGCAGACCCCAGTCATCCCACTCCTCTAATCCACAGACAAAAACCTTTCTCCTTTTTCTTAACCTAAATGTGAGAAGTATTCTTAATAAGGTCCATTACCTTCATGCCCTACTAGCCCCGTATGAACCAGATATTGCCTTACTAACTGAGACATAGCTAAAACCAGAAACCAAAATAATGAGATTACAGCTCCAGGGTATTATATCATTCATAAAGATAGAGCAGGCAAAATTGTTGGGTGGGGGGTAGCTGTAATGTTCAAAAAACACCTCTTCCTTGAACAACTTGATATTAACATTCCAGACTTTAACAATACAGAACTCATCCTTGCCAAGTTAAAACTGAACCCAAAGAAACACACAAATATTGGCTCCTACATTCCCCCCAGGAACAATATTACAGTCATGGAAAACCTACTAGAATGGAACTCAAACTCGCTGCCTCAGCAAAATATCGTGCTAGGTGACTTAAACATTGATTGGCTTAACTGTTCTAGCCACAATCCATCCACCCACATTACCCTCCATGGATTTACCCAGCTTATCACATCCCCAACCAGAAAAGACAAAATATCCAAACGCCAGTCCATATTGGATTGGATTTTTACATCCCATGCCTCCTACGCATCCCAAGCTTGGCTGGCTGCCAGACATACTCGGTGACCACCAACCAACCGACCTTCTGAGAACCAAAACTTCCCATATAAGTCAGGTAACACTAAGAGACATCAGGAACAAAAACAGCTTTAACCCTGATGACTTTATCCATGACTTAAAATGTTGCAATTAGACTCCTCTAAAACAATTAGGTCTTGAATACGCTGTAAAATACTTTAATACAACTTTCTTAACAAATATTTAACCATCATGCTCCCTCTAGAACCACTAGAATAAAAGCTAACTAATGCCCCCTAGCTTACTAAACCTACCCGATTTTTTTCTGAAAGAAAGGGACAGAGCATGGGTGCAATTTCACAAAAACAAAACCCAAGCAGCAAAACAAAACTACTTAGAACTATGTAACAAAGCCAAAACACTCATTAAAGTTGACAAAATCAGCTATTGCCAAAATTTACAGGGAAAAACATGCTAAAAATCCTCAGAGATTCTGGGCTGCAGTTAACACTATACTGCAACCAGTGAAAACTGCTACCTATACATGTAGAGAACAGGAAGCAACCAAGACAGTATCCCCACTCAGTTTAACAAATACTTTACCGAAACAGTCCAGGCCCTAGCTAATAACCAAATTAATGCCGGTCATCCTACCCCAACAACCACATTAACTACCATTGAAACACAAAATAATATCACTCACTTTTATTTTTGATAGACACTGGATGAAAACTATTCTAAAACTCCTCCAGAAACTTAAACCACCCTGGCCACTGATAATCTACCAGCAGAATAACTCCATATAGCCAGAGCAGCTATAGCCTATCCTGTTGCAATACTTATTAGTAGATCTATTTCAGAGTGTAAAGTACCCTCTATATGGAACACCTCCCATATCATACACTACACAAGGGAGGCAACTCCTTAGAAATCAATAACTATCATCCTATTGCTATTTCATCTCCCTTATCAAAAATAATAGAAAAAGCTATACACACTCAGCTCATGGATTACGTTCAGCAAAACAATCTGCTATCTAAAAATCAACACGGCTTCAGACCCTTCCATAGTACTACCACCGCACTTATCTCCTTCACTAATACCATTAACCACCACAGAAATAATGGAAAACTAGTCTCAGCCATATTTCTAGACCTATCTAAAGCTTTCGACATGGTAAACCACAATAAACTCCTCAGTACACTCTCTACTGTAAACCTGAGCATCTCCTCTATCACTTGGTTTAAGAACTACCTGTCAGATCGTCAGCAGGCAGTAAAATGGCAGAACCAACTCTCGTCCCTACTGCCAGTATCTGTAGTAATCCCTCAAGACTCTATCCTAGGCCCATTACTCTTCTCTCTATTTACCAGTCAACTCATCCTCCACACCCAAGGCCTCGGTTAGCCAGTACGCAGATGACACCACCATCATATGTGCCGCTCCAACACTAGATTACCTCCACTCCCAAACACAATCCTGCTTTTCACTAGCTGAATCGTTGTTCACTAACCACCAGCTTATTCTTAACCCAAATAAAACTAAATTATTTCCGCTCATATAGATCCCCTCCAACTAATACATTTACTATAATCTTTAATAACAAAACTGTAATCACCCCCCAACCACCCACGCCAAACTTTTAGGCATTGAAATAGACAGCCACCTAAGATTTGACTTACACATTGCAAAAACTATCAAGAAAGTTCACAAAAAAATAGGACTGCTCTATTGCAACAAGCATCCACCCTCCTGTATGCATTCCCAAATCTAACTAACCTTCATAAAACCAACGTAAATGAAATAGAATCCTTTTATAATAAGATAGCAAGTTTTGCTACTGAATCCTCTTACAGAACACACCACTGTGATTCTCTCAAAAAGCTAAATTGGTTGGAGCTCCCTTGGCTACTTCAACTCAGTTGTCACTAGCACACAAGTTATACTACTACTCTGACAAAATCTCAGCTCACCAAAATCTCATACTTCCTTGTACCACAACAAGAACCTTGAGATCTAGCAACCAAAACCTCCTAGAAGTCACCAACCCATAATAACAAGGCAGGGAAATCTCTCTTTAGCCACTCTATTTCCAAGCTGTGGAATACCCTTCTTGGCCATCTAATGTCCAGTAACTCCACTACACAATTAAAAAACTCCTGAAAGTGCACCTCATGAACACTGACTATGCTCCTGTGTCACCCCTGGATAAAAAGGGCATATAATCAATCATTCCTAATGTATCCATACATCAAATCTTGTTACTCACCGTGTCAAAACACAACTACAAAATGCCTATCTTCATTCACTGTTGTAGGTGCAACCTTAACATCTATTCAGAGAACAAGCTGTATAAAAACCACCATAAAGTTCGAGGGAAGCTTGTTTATTAACGTTTTCAGTGCACATACGTTTTCGTCCAAAAGACTTCATCAGACAATACAATGTGTACTCCCTTGATTACCTTATATACCACCTCCTAAAACTGCTAACCTATCAAATCTTTGTTACAATAAGTAGTTCAATAAAAACTTAATTTGAAAAAAACTTGATTTAAAAAACTTTTAAAAGTTCATACTTTCAACTTTAATTCCCTATAAACAATTTGAACTTTATATACAACAATAAATAACTTCCAGTGGATACTTTTAATATTGCATAATTATAATTGATAGTTTTAAAAAGTATTTAAAAATAAATGTTATAAACATTCTTCTTAAGAAGTAAGGCAAGTACTCCATCTAGAGGCCAAAGTAGGAATATCTTTTATTTTACCTACAATTTGGCAGCTCTAAGCTCTTTAATGTAGGGGCCATTGTGACAAAGTCATTTAACCCATAATTCTTACTGGCATCCAACTTTAGTTGCCAAAACAATTCCCGATATTCAATAGTTGTCTCCCAAGGCCCTCCACATGGATGGATTTCCACCTTTTCTACTATAAAAAAGTGAAATTTAGCTGAAGGACAAATAATAGTGTGTCTAAACAGGGCATTATTCACATCTTTATTTTTAACATCATTCAGATGCTCATATATACGTCTCTTGAGCTTTCCTAGTGGTTTTACCAACATAAAAAGCCCTGCATATATCACACACTCCAATATACACCACCCCTACGGTGTCACAATTAGTGTGTGTTAGTCTCTATTTCTGTCCCTCTTCGAGATAGGAATAACTTTTGCCCTTGAAAAATGTAGGGGCATTGTGAACATCTCCTACATTTAAAGGTTCCTGTTCTCTTAGCACCAATACTTTTATTTTTACTTTCTAGTACTTCTTTTATGTTTCTACCTTTCCTGTAGGTGAACCTTAAAGGTTCAGTAAAAATGTTGTTCATGTCGGAAAATTTGCTGATTTTATTCCAGTTGGAACTCAGTACCTTCTTAATCAATGTAGTTTCAGTACTGAAATTTAAAGAAGTTACTACTCCAGTTGATTTCACTTTGGTCAATCCTGGACTTCTCATCCTGATTTAAAGAGATCCCTAGTATTGGGGCAAACTTGTTATATCTGTCTTTTTTTATTTCATCTATAATCTCTTCTATAAAAGATGGGGGGTATTCTCTTTCCAAAAACATTTGTCTCTGTTTCCCACATTCTACTTCAACATCTTTGTTGTCAGATGTTATACGACTAGTCCTAATAATTTGACCCTCACTATTCCCCTCTTATGGGAAATGGGGTGTGCACTTGCATAGTGAAGATAGGAGTTAGAAAATGTGCTTTTCCTAAAGACATTGGATTTGAAATATTTGGTCTCCCCTGTCTTTTCTAACAAAACATCCAAAAATTCAAGTCTTCCGTGGGAAATGCAAGAATATTTTAAAAATGTAGTGGTATGATTAATGTAGTTGATAAACTCTAACAAATTTTCCTTGGGTCCCACCCAGAAAATACAAATATCATCCAGGTATCGACGATAATAATTCCAGTATTGACTGTATGATGAATTAAGTATATATTTATCCTCCCAAGTGGAGAGTACCAAATTGGCATACATGGGAGCACAACTTGCTCCCATTGCTACCCCACTCACCTGCTGGAAAAACTCTCCATCAAAAAACAGAAAGTTGTTCCTAAGAACTAATTCCATCAACTCTAGATACAGACTTTCTCATGCTGAATATTTCCCTTAAACCTTAGTGCTTCCTCAAACCACTCGAGTCCTATGGTATGGGGTATAACATTGAATAAGTCCTGGATGTCCAGGGTGACAAAAATCAGTTCATCTCTGAACAACTTCTGATCAGTACTTCTCAGAAAATCCCACAAATCTTTCAGGATCCCTTCCCTCTCTGTCCAAACTTTGTTTAACTCCACATCTAGATATTTAGCAAGAGGGTATGTTTTGGACCCTCTTGCTGCCACAATGGGCCTAAGAGGTGGGTCTTCCACATTTTTGTGGACTTTAGGGATTCCAAAGATAGATGGTACTTTGGGTTGTTCTATAGTCAAATATTGTAAAATTTCTGATGTTATAGTGCCTTCATTTAAAGTTTCTTCCAACATGAAGTCTATTTTACGATATGCTACATTAATTTAATTCCTTAAAACTCTAACATACCTGTCCGTATCATTAAGCATGTCCAACATTTTAGCTGAATAAATAAGATCATCCATATATAACACCCCTCCCCCTTTATCTGGCTTCATAACTCTAAGGTAGTGATTTTCTCCAAGTACTTTTAGTAACTGATTTTCTTCCTTACTATGGTTAAAACATTTTTTACCTCCCTTATAATTAGTTCTAATCTCATCTTCTACCTGTAGTTCAACATTTTTCAATTGTGGGTGGAGGGGCGTTATAAATGCTTTTCTTAACAGAGGTACAATTATTATGATTGTATCCTGTTCTCTTATTAAACAATAATTCAAGGTTCTTTTTACGTACAAACATTTTCAAGTCAGTTAGAATCTGTGAAATGTTACTAGTATAAGTTGGGACAAATTTCAGCCCCTTACTGAACGATTTAAAATGGGTGGGGGTAACTTCCTTGTTACTATAGTTGTAAATACTAAAATTCTGAAAAATATGTCTATTCCCTGTAACTAAAATCTTGTTGTTATCCTTTTGTGTTGTGTTGTCCAGAGGCCCACTCCTATCTGGACTTAGTAGTTCTTCCCATTTGGGTGTCCTCCTCTGTAATTATAATAATTTATAGGTCCTTGGAAAATTTGTCTAGGTCATATCCTGTTCCAGAATTGTTGGGGTATCCCCTAAAATCTTCATGATATGCCCTAAGGTCAGAATTGTCTTCAGGGACTCTATTTCCAGTAAGGTGGGTCTTTCTATGATAATTCCTAAACACATTCTTTTTGGGTTTAGGGTAACATATCTTATCTTTGTATTCAATAATGTCCCTGTCTAGTTTTTTGCATTTCCTAATATAAATCATTTTACACTTGTCCTCTATCTTGTCCTTCATGTTGAAATATTTGGCTTTTTCCTCCTCAACAGTGAATAATAAGTCATTAATAATTAAACTATTCACTTCTTTAATAGTAATCGATAACTTCCCTATTTCTCAATCATTTTCTTGAATGATAGCTTTCACTATCTCTATACCACAATTGTTAAAAATTTTTAATAGTTCCTGATGGGGACTCACGTCCTTCTTGAACATTGTTAGGGTACTTGTAAATTCTCAACCCTTTCGGTACTATTTCTCTGCTCACACATTATTTCAAATAAATATTGACTAAACATAAACTTTTATATTTAAACATTAAATCATGCAAATAGTTGACATTCTGGCTATAACTGTATTCATCTTGAAAGTCCACAGTATGGTTTTGAAACACATAATTAGAAAAAAAAATGTTATTGTTTAGCCAGTTAAACACATTGCTTCCCCTACCCCAGTCCATATCAGTCATTTCTGGTCGATTGTGGGCTCCATCTACATCTCCGGTCTCTGGTTGATCACTCCTTCCCTTTTCGGCCTCATTGTGGTTAGTTTTGGGTTGTTTGTTCTTTCCATGGTTGGAAAGAAAACTGTTTTGTTTTCTTTGATGCTGCAAACGTTTCCCACCATCTTGGCCATTAAGCTGTGAATTTCCTTCCTTCTCCTGGCTCTGGAAGCACAAATCATGCGTGGTGGCGGCATTGTCGTGAAGCCACGCCTCCTGGTTGCCTGGAAACGGGGAAGGACTCCCCAACAGGTCTAAATTAAAAAAAAAACAGTTGTTTCCTGGTAGTGGATACCTAGGGATTCTCTCTTCCTTGCTTGCAAGGCTCTGCTTCTGGCTGAGTAATGCCACCAATTGTGTCAGTTGTCCCTCCACTTGTGAAAGCCATTTGTACACATTGTCAACAGCACTAGTGCCCTCCCTGAGGCTACCTGATGGGTTCTCCATGTCCTCCATATAAAACACATAATTCCAACAGGAGTAGGTGTCAAAAAGAACTAGAACCAAAAAAAAAAAACTGTATGACACCAATTCAGAGAACAAGCTGTATAAAAACGAACAATTGTTTTGGTACTTGTTCTTTTTGACACCTACTCATGTTGGAATTACGTGCAACCTTAACATATTGAATGCATATGTGTGCTAAAATCCTACATGTTGATAAATGTGTCATGCCTCTGAACTGTTGTATAGTGTCATGAACTTGCAACCATGTACTGTCTGAAAGCGATTAATCTTGTTCTGCCTGATCTCGCTGTAAATACCATTGTTCTTGTTTGTTGACTATGTATTTAATATGGAGATTTTCTCCCCGGGCCTCCACTGAAAATGGACTTGTGTCCAGTCGGACTTTCCGAGTAAACAAATGTAAATAAATAATAAATAAACTGCTCATAAGAAATATATGTATTGCATATGCCAGCATATGGCAGAAATGTGAATGTACCAGCTCTCAGTAGAATTACAAAAAGAGTGCAGACTAGCCCAAAAAGCCAAAGCCTTAACGCAGTTTAATGTTCAACTTGAATAAAGACAGCGTTTTCGCTACTAAAACCATGTAGCTTCATCAGAGGCAAGCAAACACAGGAAAAGGCGCCAAACCAAATTTATAATACCGGCTGCCTAATTAAAATCAGCTGAGAAATGTAAGATCATTACATAGCATATCTGAGATGTCAACAACTGTTTTTAACTGAAACAAAATGTGTCAGTAAATGTGGCTTAATCAAGTTATTAAAAACATTTTACAAATACTCATCTTGTAAAAAATTAAATTAATACATATACATGTTGTAAAAATTCTTAAACAGTGATTATATTTAATATACAAAATATAAAATAATATATTAAGAAATTTAACTAAAATTCCTGAACAATATTTTAATACATTACCAAAAGGTTTGGATATATATGTAGATAAACCCAATGATGTATGTCAATAAAAAACATACTATATGTACCAAATAAATTCTAACTTAAGCTCTACATTGAAAGTGAGACCAAAAGAGAGGTACCAGTATATTGGGTCAAGGGAAAGAGTAAGGGGGTAATGTAAACTAAAACTATAGGAAACATAACTAATCAGCGGAGGTAGGATCTATATTTCAGTACTGGCGAAATATTGCAGCTCTCATTTAAGCCAGGTATATTGAATGCATCCAATTTCAGCTGCCATTGCAATTCTAATATTTCTAAAAGTAAAGAAATAGGACCTCCCCTGATAGTTTTATTTTTACAATCAATCCCCATAAACACAAAGCTATGTCCTAAATTGGAAGAAACATGCTTCGCAAGTGCGTTTTCACAGTTATTATTCCTTATTGCATATATATGTTGATATATGCGCTCCCTGAGCTTTCTGTCCGTCTTTCCAACATAGAAAGACGGACAGCAGACACAGAGAGCAACATATATTACTGATTTTGTGTTACAGTCAATTCTACTGTTTATCCAATGTTTCTTGTTTCTAATAACAAGTGAGCTCCCTGTACGCAAAACATGACACCAATTGCATGTCCCACAAGTAAAACATCCTTTTGTTTTTTGAAAAGAGTTCGCTACACTTGATGTTTGCAATAGTTCTTTAATATTTTGCCCTCTTCTAAATGTAATCTTTGGTTTATCACCTAATTTTTCAACTAAAAATGAGTTGTTGGTGATAAAATACCAATTTTTGTAGATAATATCTGATATTTCCTTGAAATTTAATGAGAAGACTGTGGAAAAGGACAAAGAAAAATCCCTTCTAGGTTCCTCAAACATTGTGGCAGGTGTAATATCTAAATTTGTCCCTTCTGTTAGAACATCTTGCTGAGTAACTATGACAGGCCCTTTATCAGAAATAAGTGGAGAAAAAGTACCATTCATTCTTTTATTGGTAACTTCCAAGATCGCTTCGTCAATAATTAAAGAAGGGTAATCCCTGTCTAAGAAGAATTTTTAAGTAACAAACATTCTTCCTCAAAGTCTTTAAATTCACTACAGATCCTGACTGCTCTTATTAATTGCCTTTGACAATAGCTTTTTTCAGTTTTTATCGCTGCGCGCTAGTGTAGTCAAGGAATGAGTTAATGTAAATTTCTTTTCGGAAGATGGATGAAATGAACTTGTTATTCATAATGTCCTTCTTTAACTTGACATCTAAGTAGTCTATCTCGTAATAGTCAAATTTGGAAGTAAACCTTAAGAATGTCGTGGTAGTGTTAAGATAATCCACTAAGAGGCGTGCCTCTTCTTGATTACCTTTAAGCAGGATAAAAATGTCAAGGTATCTTGTATAAAATCTTATCTTCTTTTTACATAGTGGATTATTTAAAACAAAATTTCTCTCCCAATGTGCCATGAACAACTTGGCAACAATGGCACCACAAAGGGGACCCCATAGCAACAACTAGTTTCTGTATAAAGAAATCTTTACCAAATACAAAGAAGTTAGATGTTAACACTATGTCAAGTAGTTCTGTGATGTTATTAATAACTTCCCTTGGAGTTTTAAATTCTAAAGTAGTAACTCCAGCCACTCTATAGCCTCAAATGGGGTATAGAAGTGTATAAGTCAACGTCTACTGTGACGAAGTTGAAATCACTGTCGAAAGGTACATTATTGATGTTCTCTAAAAAACTCCATGAGTCCCTACAAATACTTGGGATATATTCCAAGTATTTATTTAACAGGGAATCAATGTATTTGGCTGCTGGATAAGAGATGGAGGACCTTCCGTCTATCAATGCCCTCATGGGTGGATCCCCAAGATTCTTATGAATCTTGGGTATACCAAACATTACTGGTATTCTAGGTTGAGAAATATTAATGTACTCGAAGGTCTCAAGATCTATCCTTCCCTCAATAAAGAGGTCCCTAAAATAACCCTTAGTCCTATGAATGTTAGTATTCATCTCACTAAGTGATGAGTGACTATATGCTTGTGTATCCAACACTTGGGACATTTTTTCATTATATAAGTCATGTTCAAAAACCACAAGGCCCCCACCCTTGTCAGGTCTCATGACCCTGACAGGTGCTTCCTTAAGTTGGTTTAAGGCCTGCAATTGTTCTGTTGTTATGTTAAAAAAACTTTTATTCAAGCCTCTAGTATTAGATAAATGCCTAATATCTAATTCACATGCGTTTTCAAAATCATGAAGCCTACATGAAGCGGAGGATTAAAAATGCTAGGAAGTTTAATAGCTGGCCTTTCAACATCATATGAGTTGTTAAATAATAGCTTTAAATTAAGTTTCCTAACATAGCACTTCAAATCAATAAGGACCTTAGCCACATCAAAGTTTCTTGATGGAACAAAATTGTAACCTAAGGAGAGCAACTCAATTAGTTCTGGTTCAAAAAACAGTGATGTAAAATTGTAAATGGTAAAATCACCTTTTTTGTTTTTAACTATGTTAGGACCAGCAATATTTCTTGAAGGACTAGTCACAACTGTTATTTCTTCCAATTCCTGGAACTACAGGTACTAATGAGGCCCCTTACCCTAATGCTAATATCCCAAAGAATAATCCATCAAACAATGGGAACACGCATTTTTTAGGGAAAGGGCCGAATTTGAATCAGGGGAGGAAGAAGAACAGGAATTGGAAGAAATAACAGTTGTGACTAGTCCTTCAAGAAATATTGCTGGTCCTAACATAGTTAAAAACAAAAAAGGTGATTTTACCATTTACAATTTTACATCACTGTTTTTTGAACCAGAACTAATTGAGTTGCTCTCCTTAGGTTACAATTTTGTTCCATCAAGAAACTTTGATGTGGCTAAGGTCCTTATTGATTTGAAGTGCTATGTTAGGAAACTTAATTTAAAGCTATTATTTAACAACTCATATGATGTTGAAAGGCCAGCTATTAAACTTCCTAGCATTTTTAATCCTCCGCTTCATGTAGGCTTGCGTATTTTTGAAAACGCATGTGAATTAGATATTAGGCATTTATCTAATACTAGAGGCTTGAATAAAAGTTTTTTTAACATAACAACAGAACAATTGCAGGCCTTAAACCAACTTAAGGAAGCACCTGTCAGGGTCATGAGACCTGACAAGGGTGGGGGCCTTGTGGTTTTTGAACATGACTTATATAATGAAAAAATGTCCCAAGTGTTGGATACACAAGCATATAGTCACTCATCACTTAGTGAGATGAATACTAACATTCATAGGACTAAGGGTTATTTTAGGGACCTCTTTATTGAGGGAAGGATAGATCTTGAGACCTTCGAGTACATTAATATTTCTCAACCTAGAATACCAGTAATGTTTGGTATACCCAAGATTCATAAGAATCTTGGGGATCCACCCATGAGGGCATTGATAGACGGAAGGTCCTCCATCTCTTATCCAGCAGCCAAATACATTGATTCCCTGTTAAATAAATACTTGGAATATATCCCAAGTATTTGTAGGGACTCATGGAGTTTTTTAGAGAACATCAATAATGTACCTTTCGACAGTGATTTCAACTTCGTCACAGTAGACGTCGTTGACTTATACACTTCTATACCCCATTTGGAGGCTATAGAGTGGCTGGAGTTACTACTTTTAGAATTTAAAACTCCAAGGGAAGTTATTAATAACATCACAGAACTACTTGACATAGTGTTAACATCTAACTTCTTTGTATTTGGTAAAGATTTCTTTATACAGAAACAAGGTGTTGCCATGGGGTCCCCTTGTGGTGCCATTGTTGCCAACTTGTTCATGGCACATTGGGAGAGAAATTTTGTTTTAAATAATCCACTATGTAAAAACAAGATAAGATTTTACACAAGATACCTTGACGACATTTTTATCCTGTTTAAAGGTAATGAAGAAGAGGCACGCCTCTTAGTGGAATATTTTAACAGTACCACGACATTCTTAAGGTTTACTTCCAAATTTGACTATTACGAGATAGACTACTTAGATGTCAAGTTAAAGAAGGACATTATGAATAACAAGTTCATTTCATCCATCTTCCGTAAAGAAACTTACATTAACTCATTCCTTCACTACACTAGCGCGCACCCATATAAACTGAAAAAAGCTATTGTCAAAGGGCAATTAATAAGAGCAGTCAGGATCTGTAGTGAATTTAAAGACTTTGAGGAAGAATGTTTGTTACTTAAAAAATTCTTCTTAGACAGGGATTACCCTTCTTTAATTATTGACGAAGCGATCTTGGAAGTTACCAATAAAAGAATGAATGGTACTTTTTCTCCACTTATTTCTGATAAAGGGCCTGTCATAGTTACTCAGCAAGATGTTCTAACAGAAGGGACAAATTTAGATATTACACCTGCCACAATGGTTGAGGAACCTAGAAGGGATTTTTCTTTGTCCTTTTCCACAGTCTTCTCATTAAATTTCAAGGAAATATCAGATATTATCTACAAAAATTGGTATTTTATCACCAACAACTCATTTTTAGTTGAAAAATTAGGTGATAAACCAAAGATTACATTTAGAAGAGGGCAAAATATTAAAGAACTATTGCAAACATCAAGTGTAGCGAACTCTTTTCAAAAAACAAAAGGATGTTTTACTTGTGGGACATGCAATTGGTGTCATGTTTTATGCATAGGGAGCTCACTTGTTATTAGAAACAAGAAACATTGGATAAACAGTAGAATTGACTGTAACACAAAATCAGTAATATATGTTGCTCTCTGTGTCTGCTGTCCGTCTTTCTATGTTGGAAAGACGGACAGAAAGCTCAGGGAGCGCATATATCAACATATATATGCAATAAGGAATAATAACTGTGAAAACGCACTTGCGAAGCATGTTTCTTCCAATTTAGGACATAGCTTTGTGTTTATGGGGATTGATTGTAAAAATAAAACTATCAGGGGAGGTCCTATTTCTTTACTTTTAGAAATATTAGAATTGCAATGGCAGCTGAAATTGGATGCATTCAATATACCTGGCTTAAATGAGAGCTGCAATATTTCGCCAGTACTGAAATATAGATCCTACCTCCGCTGATTAGTTATGTTTCCTATAGTTTTAGTTTACATTACCCCCTTACTCTTTCCCTTGACCCAATATACTGGTACCTCTCTTTTGGTCTCACTTTCAATGTAGAGCTTAAGTTAGAATTTATTTGGTACATATAGTATGTTTTTTATTGACATACATCATTGGGTTTATCTACATATATATCCAAACCTTTTGGTAATGTATTAAAATATTGTTCAGGAATTTTAGTTAAATTTCTTAATATATTATTTTATATTTTGTATATTAAATATAATCACTGTTTAAGAATTTTTACAACATGTATATGTATTAATTTAATTTTTTACAAGATGAGTATTTGTAAAATGTTTTTAATAACTTGATTAAGCCACATTTACTGACACATTTTGTTTCAGTTAAAAACAGTTGTTGACATCTCAGATATGCTATGTAATGATCTTACATTTCTCAGCTGATTTTAATTAGGCAGCCGGTATTATAAATTTGGTTTGGCGCCTTTTCCTGTGTTTGCTTGCCTCTGATGAAGCTACATGGTTTTAGTAGCGAAAACGCTGTCTTTATTTAAGTTGAACATTAAACTGCGTTAAGGCTTTGGCTTTTTGGGCTAGTCTGCACTCTTTTTGTAATTTTCCAAAGTTTGTCTTCAATTGTTTTTCACATTATAGCTCTCAGTAGAAAACAGGAACAGTAGTTAAGTAGCAGCTTGTGAAGTCCAAAGAAGCAGCAAAAAAACAAACTGATACAACTAAAACATTTATTGGTAGATCAAAGCTTTCAGGTACAACAACCCTTCTTCAATGCAAGATAAGAAGCAAACTCATTGAGTTACTTAAATACCAGTCACATTAACAATCATTCAATAAAACACAGCCAATAAAAACAAATTCTCAGTTAAACGTATATTAATTAAATGAACAAATAAATAAAGACTAATTTGTTAAAGGTAGAGTAAAACTAATTGTACCTTAAACATGACATCCTATCTTTAAGAACTGGTTTAAGTGTAGTCATTTGGTTAACACCAGGCAAACATCAGTTTGTAAAAGTGTTACCCATTCATATTCTTTCATCTCTAATTTATTATTAGTATTCCCTCCCCTGATTGTTTTTTTTTTTCAAAACAAGTTTATTGTTTTAACATATAAGAGAAATATCATAACAATTTTATACAAATAATTAAAAATAGGTATTATTATAATATTCAACAAAACAACTAAAGTATTTACAAAGACATCCACTACAATCAGATCAATTAATTAAACTAAAATACTGTGCTATTGAAATTAGAATTTTTTTAACAAATTTTGTAAATTATCCCATACAATAAAATGTTATGTTTTTCTAGTTGTTCTCATTCTAATTGTGCTTATTTCCATATGACACATTATATTCATAACATTTTTAAATTCATTGAACGAAGGAGGTGTATCTGAAATCCAATTTCTAGTTATTATTTTCCTAGCCACTGCTAGGATAGACCATAACAAGGGAAGCTTAATCTTTTAACACATTGAGGTACAGGTGTGTTGAATAATATAAGAGACTTAGAAATAATGAAATTATCTGTAAAAAGAGCCTGCAAAAATTCATTAATTGACTTCCAGTATTCTTTCAACTTCATACAGTCATAAAACATATGAGCCCAGTCAGCATTAATTTCTACATTACATCTCTTACATAGATTATCTTTATTATTAATTTTATTCATCATCAAAGGTGTATAAAAGATCTATGTAAAAATTTCCATGTATAAAGTCTCCAGACAATGGAAGATGTAGTTCTATAAGCAGATTCCAATATATATTGTTTATCTTGTTGAGTTGGTGGGTCCCCATTAATAGAGGTGAAATAATTCCAGTATGAATCTACATTGTAAAAAGTTTCTTGTCTGATAATTTTATGTATATATGAAAGTTTACCTTTATCAGAAACTTTATGCTGTAAATGTATTATCAAGTAATCAATCAGTTTTGGAATAGATTCTTTAACTGTTATAGACATTAGATCTATTCTATCAATGAGATGTTGTCTAAAGATCTGAACCTCTAACCAGCAAGTTTCTCTTAGATCAAATTCTTGTTTTAAGAAATCTAGATTTTTAACTTTATTATCAGATATCAGCTGATACCAGTACTTTAGATTATTATCTATAGCTAAATGAGCTCATTCAGAAGTAGATGACATAAGCATACCCTGAGTATAAATTATAGGGAATACAATAAAATTCCATTCCCTATACTTAGGGTGCATGAATATAAAGTTACGATAACTAATAATAATATTTAATGGGTAACAGACCATATGTTTAGGTGTAATAGGTGAAGTACAAAATTCCTTTAGCAACCACAACATGGAGTTATTTATAATCATATTTTTATGTGTTAAGGAGATTTTCATGAAGTGCATACTAATTAGCTCCCAATAATCTTTCCATTTTCCGACATATGACCGATCTATTAATAAAGTAATAACCTTTATAATAGAAGAGATAATATATAAATTAAAGTCTGGAAAAGAAATACCCCCTTGAGACCAGCTATTAGTATGTTTCTTTAATGCAATCCTAGGTCTATTAGGTGCCCATAAGAAATTTAACATTAGTGTATTCAATTTCTTGATAGTTATTTTTGTAGGTGAAAGTATTATTGATTGTATTAAGTATAAAATCTTGGGGAATATTATCATTTTAATAATTGTAAGTCTCTCCTCCATAGTAAAACATATTATTCCAGGTATTAAAACGATTTTGTATATTAAGAAAACAGGTATTATAGTTATTATATATAATAGATTTAATATCTTTAGATAGTATTATACCTAAATAAGTTATCTGACCTGAGTTGGGTACATATTTAGTAAAATCACTAATGAGAGTATTTTTTCGTGTATATATAGGTAGTATTTTAGTTTTTTCTTCATTGAATATTAAACCAGAAATACTTTTAAAATTCATCATTTTATCAAATAAAGACTGCATAGAAGAATTAGATCCTGCTGATGTAATTGGAACATCATCTGCAAAAAGTTGAATTTTTGATGTATTTTCTTCTATTTCAAAACCCTCTATGTCAGTACTGTTTCTAATCAAATTAGCCCAAGGCTCCATTACTAAAGTGAATAATAGTGGAGAAAGTGGACATCCTTGCTTTGTACCTTTAAGAATGGGTATTTTTTGTGAAACATATGTTCCTACCTTAATATAAGCCAGCGTTCCTTTGTATAAATGCTCAATTAAATTTACAAATGCATCAGAGAAATTTGTGCATTTCAGTAAGGTAAACAGATAGTCCCAACTTACTGAATCAAATGCTGAACCTATATCAAGACTAATAAGTGTTAAATCTTTCTTTTCCTATTTGCAAAATCAATTAATGTTAAAGTTCTTCTTATATTATCAAAAGTATTTCTATTTACAATGAAGCCCGTCTGATCTATGTCTATAATGCCGGGATAATTGTCTTCAATCTATCAGCAAAAATACTCATAAACATTTTATAATCAACATTAAGTAATGAGATGGGTCGATATGAAGAACATCTAGTTGGATCTTTATTAGGTTTTAAAATTGGTGAAATAAATGTATATTGCCAAGATGGGGGTTATTAACTCAGTTTGGGCCAGAATAAAACCTTATGTATTAATGAATATGTAGTTTTAGAAAGGATTTTATATATCTCTGGTATAATACCATCATTACCCGGTGCTTTGTTTGATTTAAGCTTATTTATTTGTGTAATAACTTCTGTATATGAAATACTCTTGTCCAATAGTTTAATCTGTTGTTTATTAAGCTTTTATTCATGTTTGTGGTTATAAACTCCTTTATTTTATCTTTAGGTTCCATGTTAATGTTGTTATGGTTAATCTTGTGAAAGTGATTTCTAAATTCATCCAGTATTTCTGGTATACTAGAAACATTCTTCTTTTCCTTAGAGAAAAAATTTCTTTGATATGGTTTTGTTTATTCAATCTTTTGTTTTATTTTTAAGTCTATGTAAGTATTTGGGGCTTATTGAATAAGACAAAACTTGTATTTCTCTAAAGTTATTTTAACTTTATGAGTTAAAATTTCTTTGTATTTCTCATTTAGTTTGTTTATTTCTTCAATAACTTTCTTGTCCATAATATTTTCTTTATTATTATGTTTATAAGAGTCTAGTTTACTTTGAATATCTAACAATTCCTTATCCCAAGATTTCCTTTTGTTATTATACCATCTGATACTTTGTCCATATAGATATGATTTTAAGGCATCCCAAACATAGACAATGGAGACTTCAGGAGTATTTTTATGTCTAGAAAATGTTGTACTTCTGAAAGTATATATTCTTTATAGTCTTTTAGCTGAGTTAAGTATGCTGGTATCCTTTTGATCTGAACATTATGAGTATTTTTTATCATGAATTCGAAAACAATTGAGTTATGATCAGATATAGGACATGAAATGATTTTGGAATTAATTAAATCTGTTACCATCTGGCTAGAAATAAAGACCCTATCTATTTTTGAATAAGTTTTGTATCTGTTAGAAAAAAGGTGTATGGTAATGATTTTGACTCTATCTGATTATTAATATCATTCAAATGATAAGAATTAGCAAAATCATTTAAATGTTTTGCATTAGATGTAATTCTTCTTTTCTTTATAGTGGTAGTATCACTTTCATGTAGTATACAATTAAAATCACCAGCTAAAATAATATCCCCTACAGAGAATGATATGATCTTATCAATATGATGTTTCACTGTATTAATACCAATTCCAGGTATCCAATATACATTAATTAAAGTGCAAGTCTTCCCATTAATTTGTATTGTAACCATACAAAACATTCCTTTGTCATCCTGATAAGACTTAATGGTTTTAGGAATGGGCATACTTTTATTCCATAAAATAGCCACTCCTCTTTTTCTGAGTGTGCTCTGAACTAACCAATACTGTATACTTATTAGTGGCTAGTTTATCAATATCTTTTTCAAGAGATGGGTTTCTTGCAGGAAGACTAGATTGGCCTTGTGTAGATTAATGTATCTTATTAGGCTTGCCCTTTTACACGGATTATTCAATCCATTAATGTTTAAAGAAATTCCTTTTAAAGATGTCATTTGGCATTTTTAAAACTCAAGAATCTTATGATCGAAATAACAAATAACAAGATAAATAATGTTACATCTCCTCTTTTAGGTGTACCTTTAAACATAGCTGTATTTATTAAATCTCTTATGGGATTTTGTATAAGATTCAATTTTGTTTGTAGTGACAATGAGTGTACAAAATATATTGTGGATGTCAAAACTATATACATATAACAATGAACAAGTGAAAATAATGTAAGGATTAAACC